>NW_007259742.1:555005-561489 GCF_000164805.1 Carlito syrichta
TGGCTCAGCCTGTAATCCCGCGTCTTGGGAGGCTGAGGTGGGTGGATTGCCTGAGCCCACGGGTTCGAGACCCACCTGGGCAACTTGGTGAGACCTCATCTCTACAATAAAGCAAAAAATCATCCGGGCGTGGTAGCATGCGCCTGTAGTTCCAGCTACTTGGAACGCTGAAGCAGAAGGATCGCCAAAGTCCAGCAGGTCGAGGCTATGGTGGCCGGGAGTGGCCACTGCACTACAGTCTGGACGACAGAGTGAGACTCCGACTCAAAAAAAGAAAAAAAAAAAGAAACCTGAGTCAGCCGGGCTCGGTGGCTCAGCCTGTAATCCCGCGCTTTGGGAGGCTGAGGTGAATGGATTGCCTGAGCCCACGGGTTCGAGACCCGCCTGTGCAACTTGGCAAGACCTCATTTCTACAATAAATCAAAAAATTAGCCAGGCATGGTAGCGCGCGCCTGTAATTTCAGCTACTTGGAAGGCTGAGGCGGAAGGATCGCCGGAGCCCAGCAGGTCGAGGCTGCGGTGGCCAGGAGCGGCCACTGCACTCCAGTCTGGGTGACTAAGTGAGACTCCAACTCAAAAAAAAGAAAAAAGAAACCTGAGTCTGAGGCCCAGCTCTGACACCCATCAGTGATCTTGGGCAACTGTTTAGCCTTAGCCTCTCCATCTGTAAAATGAGAGAGTTGACCTATGTATTAGTTTCCTACTGCTGCTGTAACATATTACCACATACTTAGTGGCTTAAAACAACACACATTTTTTCTCTTATAGTTTGAAATGGGTCTCACTGGGCTAAAATTAGGGTTTTGACAGGGCTGCATTCCTTCTGGAGGCTCGGGGGGAGAATCTTTCCTTGACTTTTATTTTGAGTTGGGGTCTTATTCTGTTGCCAGGCTGGAGTGCAGTGGAATAATCACAGCTCACTGCAGCCTTGACCTGCTGGGCTCAGAGTATCCTATCATATCAGCCTACTGAGTAGTTGGGACTATAGGCATGTACCACCATGCCCAGTTAATTTTTTGACTTTTTGTAGAGACAAGGTCTCGCTATGTTGCCCAAGCTAGTCTTAAATTCCTGGGCTCAAGTGATCCTCCCGCTTAGGCCTCACAAAGCACTGGGATTATAGGCATGAACTACCACATCTGGTTGTATTCTTGACTCTTCCAGCTTCTAGAGTTGCCCTGCATTCCCAGCTCATGGCCCTTTCTGTCATCAAAACTGGAGGTGTAGCATCTCCAAGTCTCTCTCTGACTCTGATCCTCTATCTTCCTCCTCCTCCACATTGAAAGACTCTATAGGCCAGGCTCGGTGGCTCAGCCTGTATTCCCAGCACTTTGAGAGGCCAAGGCAAGTGGATTGCCTGAGCCAGCGGGTTCGAGACCATCCTGGGCAACTTGGTGAGACCTCGTCTCTACAATAAATTAAAAAAATTAGCTGGACGTGGTAGCGCACACCTGTAGTTTCAGCTACTTGGAAGGCTGAGGTGGAAGGATCCCCGGAACGCAGTAGGTTGACGCTGGGGTGGCTGTGAGTGTGCCACTGCTCTCCAGCCTGGATGACAGAATGATACTCCAACCCCCCCAAAAAAAAGAAAGAAGGAAAGACTATATGACTGACTGGGTGCAGTGGCTTATGTCTGTAATCCCAGCACTTTGGGAGACTGAGATGAGAGGATTGCCTAAGCCCAGGTGTTTGAGACCAACCTAGGCAACTTGACGAGACCTCGTCTCTACAGTAAATACATACAAAATTAGCTGGGCATGGTGGCATGCACCTGTAGTTCCAGTTGCTTAGAAGGCTGAGTTGTAAGGATCACCTGAGGCCAGCAGGTCAAGGCTGTGGTGGCCATGAGCATGCCACTGCACTCCAGCCTGGGTGACAGAGTGAGAATCCTTAAAAAAAAAGGAAGGACTCTTTGATTACACAGACATACTCAGATAATCCAGGATAACCTCCCAGCCTCAAAGTCAATCAATGAATGAGCAATTTTAACTCCACCTACAGCCTTGACTCCCCTTTGCCATGGACCCTAACCTATTCACAGGATCCAGGGGCTTGGATGGACATCTCTGGAGGTCCGTTATTTTGTCTACCACAGCCTAGAGCTCTCTAGAGGGGAATCTATGAGCTACCATCCAACTCTTCCATTCGCAGCCTCTGGGCAAAAGCCATCAGAGGGAAAACAGCAGGTACTCACCAAGCACCTACCGTGGTCATGGGGTGCTAGGGGTGTCTTCTGGCACACGCTCCCCTAAGAGCTCCGTGGTGTAGCTGCTGTCACCAGGGCAAATGAGGGCACCAAGGACCAAGGGGCTTCCCCTATGTCAGGGTCCTTGCGCTCAAACCAAACTCCTGCAGGGCTTCAGAGCCCTCAAAGGAGCAGAGCCTGAAGCTTGGGGAACTCTCAGGATTGATTGGATGAGTTGGTTCTGGACCCCTCTGGAGCAACGTGTGGGTCAAAGTAGCTTGGCTCTTCAGATTGAGAAGCCCTTTGGGCTCTGTGATGGGAAAAACCTTGTTCCCTTGCTGGCAGGCGGGTACTTGGGGTAGGCAATGCATCACCCTGGAGGAACAGGAGCTTTGGAGAGAGACAGCCCTATCTGGAAATCCTGGCGTGGTCCTTGCCACAGTGCCATGAGGTCTATGAGGGAAATGGTGATCCTTGACAGGTCATTTGGGACCATTAGCAGGAAGCACCTGAGTCATGGTGTGTAGCGGGCTGCACCAGGGCTAAGTCCTCCTGGCTTCCTGGGTTGCGGCCCCTCCTCTAGATACAGACAAGGTGTGTCCCCGGAAGTGACCTTTAATGGTCTGTGTCTGTGGGGCAAGAGGAGTCTTTCTGGCCCTGGCTGCTTCAGAAGATTGAGAAGTGAAACTGGGCTGGGTATGGTGGCTCATGCCTGTCATCCCAGCACTTTGGGAGGCCAAGGTGGAAGGATCACTCGAGGCCAGGAGTTTGAGGCCAGCCTAAACAACATAGCAAGACCCCATTTCTATTAAAATGAAAATCATCATTTAACAAAAGAAGTGAAACCGATGAAGTTTCAAATAAAACTCCCAAACCCTTGTGGCTTGAATTTCAGACATCAGTGCAATTTCAGTCTTCAGAACAATCTGTCTGAAGCTACTTGAGGTGGGGGTGGTCACCCGTGTGAGCCTTAGCTGCTTCCCAGCCCTTTGGTCAGGGGCTGTGAGGGGCTGTTCTGACTTAGAATCAAGTCCTTTGAAAATCCTGTTATCACTTGGGCCTTCTGGACCAGCCCAGCTGACTCTATTCTTGGCCTCTGCCTCCAGGCAGCCTCCTAGGCTGCCACCACGTAGGCCTTGGGGGTGAGCCCGGGAGCCGTGAGGTAAGCCCAGGGCTGGCTGATGGGGCCCAGGGTCTTATGCTAGGACATGCCCGAACTGAAGATTCACCTGGAGTGTTTCCTCAACGCGTGGTTTCCTCTCCCCCTGGAGACTCTGGTTCTTCAGGAACCAACATAGTCAGCCACTGCGCACCTTTGGGAGACACACACTGGGAGGTGGGGGAGGGGTGAAAGCACAAGCCCCTGCTGTGGCTCAGGAGAAGGGAACCCTCTGTGTCCTCAGAGGTTGTGGAGGATCACCTACCGCTGATGATTTGTCAAAAGGAATCTCCCTCCTTGGGAGGATTTTTCTTTTTAAAAGGAAATGTGATTTTCTTTTTAATTTATTTTATGTTGTTTTTATTTATTTTATTTATTTATTTTTTATGTTTTTTTTAATGTCAGAGTCGCACTCTGTCGCCCAGGCTAGAGTGCAAGTGGCACACCCACGACCACCGCAGTCTCGACCTGCTGGGCTCAGGCGATCCTTCCTTGACAGCCTTCCAAATAGCTGGAACTACAGGTGCAAGCCACCACGCCTGGCTAATTTTTTTGATTTATTGTAGAGGTGAGGGCTCGCCAGATTGCCTAGGCTGGTCTCGAACCCGTGGGCTCAGGCAGTCTTGTCACCTCAGCCTCCCAAAGGGCTGGGATTATAGGCGTGAGCCACCACGCCCAGCCTTATTATGTTTTTATAGATACGCAGGCAGGAGTGCAGTGGCACGATCATAGCTCACTGTAACTTCAAACTCTTGAGCTCAGGTGATCCTCCCACCTCAGCCTCCTGAGTAGCTGGGACTACAGGCACGCACCATCATCACACCTGGCTAGTTTTAAAATTTTTGATAGAGATGGGGATCTCACTATATTGCCCAGGCAGGTCTCAAACTCCTGGCCTCAAGTGATTCCCCCCCACCTTAGCCTCCCAAAGTGCTAGGATTACAGGCATGAGCCATCAGGCCCGGCCTATTTTCTTAATAATCGTGCCGAAGACCCTGAAGCTCCCACTGCTGCTGTTGCCAGGATCCACTGGGTCCTTTCTCTGGGATCAGAGTCATGGAAAGAATCCCACCATGTGGTTTCCATGAAATGGCATCTTGAGTCAGTGATAACACCGCAAGGGGCCGGGAGGGAGACCAGTTTCCTCCCAGACACCAGCCAGGTCTCAGCATGTCACCTCCAGTCTGGAGGGCACCATGGCAGCCTTCTCTTTTGTTAAACTCCCAGTCTATTCTGATTGATGCCAGAAGTGTTGTTGTTGTTTTTTTTCCAAAAATCTCGAGAGGATCTTGGCACTCACTTGTTTAAAATATTTCTGTGGCTTCCTCTCACCTTCTGGTTAAAGCCCAAGCTCCTTGAGGTTAGGAAGGCTTTTCCAGATCCTTTCTAATTTAACCCAAGACTACCTTCTGGCCTCTTTTCTGTCACAGCTGCCCTCTTCTGCCAAAGCGCACACCAGTGTACTGGCTGTCTCCTTTGCCCACAGTTCTGCTCCCTGCGACCCCCCGCCCTGCCCTGTCTGGCAGCCAACTGCCTCTCAACCTTCAGGGTACAGCTCTGTGCTGCCTCCCTGGGAAGCAACTAACTGCCTTTGGCTCCCAGCTCTGACTTGAATATCTCTCCCTGTCTTGGCTTATTGACATGCCTGTATTTCCGATCCACTCCCCAGGGAGCACTCAGTCTTGCATTTTTGCATCCCAAGCACTTGACACCCACTTGACACATTCTCCAGGCACAGAGTAGGTGCTCAGTAAATGTGTGTGTATGAATCATGTGATCTACCTTTCTTCCTGCACAGCAAGATAGCGTCTATGAAAGCGCCTCTTGCTGGGTAGTTAATATGTGCTAATAACAGGTGCATAGGATTAGCTCTCTGAATTCCCTCACCAGATCATCCATGGCTCCATCAGGGGCTGATGTGGGGAGGTAAGAATCTCCAGATGTCTTCACAAAAACAAAGGTTCGAGCTGAGTAGGTCTGCAAGTGAGGATCTATACCTTGGCTACCCTAACTGTGGCCCAGAGGCCAGCAGCAGCCGCTGCAGCATCGCCTGGAATCTTATTTAGAAATGCAGTCTTGCTGGACACGGTGGCTCACGCCTGTAATCCCAGCACTTTAGGAGGCGGAGGCAGAGGTGAAAGGATTGCCTGAGTCCAGGAGCTCGAGACCAGCCTGGGCAACATGGCAATACTTCCTCTCTACAATATATCAACAACAACAACAACAAAATAGCTGGGCGTGGTGGCATGCGCCTGTAGTTCCTGCTACTTGGAAGGCTGAAGCAGAAGGGTCGCCAGAATCCAGCTGCGATGGCCATGAGCGTGCCACTGCACTCCAGCCTGGGTGACAGAGTGAGACTCTGACTCAAAAGAAAAAAGAAAAAAAAGAGAGCAATGCAGAGCCTCAGGCCCCACTACCACTGATAGTCTGCATGTTGACAGTTCCTGGGAGAGTCACATGCACGTTACAGTTTGAATACCAGTAACCTGGGCCACAGGAGTGGGGACAGGGGGCCTTGCCTCCGGCTCTTTGAATACCAGAAACAGAGAAACCCACTGGAGCCGGATCATGGAAACCCGAGGGCAGGAACTGTGGTGCATTTATGTCTCAAGAGAGTGGGATCTCGAGAGCTTCCTCCCACAGTTTCAGCTTTCTTGGGGCTACCTTGGCTGCCCGGCTGACCTCGGGGTTGGGGACACTTTCAGTATTTGCCATCTTGTGGTTTAGCAACTCCCACTGTATTTTATTTCACATTTCACAAAGGGTAAGTCTGACCAGCTGGTCCCTTTGGTCCAGGCAGCTGAGGCTGGGGTCACTTGGTACCAAACAAGGCCACTTGGGTGCAGGACTTAAGGATGTGGAGTTTCACTTACACATGCCCTGGGATGCATCACAAAGCAAGCCTGGCCTCTCAGGCACGGATCCACTAGTGCAAAGATTTGTTGGTTCAACCCGAGTCCCCATTCGGTATCTGTGGCAGGAGTCCTGAGAAGTCCACAGAGTAGGCTGCCTCCCCCAACTCAGGTATTGTTTCCACCTTTTTTTTTTTGTTGTTTGTTTGAGTTGGAGTCTCACTGTCACCCAGACTGGAGGGCAGTGGCTGCTCCCGGCCACCGCAGCCTCAACCTGCTGGGCTCTGG
>NW_007259742.1:561578-565110 GCF_000164805.1 Carlito syrichta
GCTGGAACTACAGGCGCACACTACCACGCCCGGCTAATTTTTTGATTTATTGTAGAGGTGAGGTCTCACCAAGTTGCCCAGGCGGGTCTTGAACCCGCGGTCTCAGGCAATTCACTCACCTCAGCCTCCCAAGGAGCGGGATTACAGGCTGAGCCACCGAGCCCGGCCTGTTTCCACCTTTTTATTTACAGCATCTGTCTTGGGCCTGGGGCATGTTCCAGTTTCTCTTTGGGAGTGGCTCTGACCTAAAAAATTAAGTATCCTTGGCATCTCAGGCGCCTTGGTTTCGTCCCTTTCTCCCTTCCCTCCTGGAATGTCTTTTCTCTGCCTACTGGATTGGGGAGGGTATGCAGCTGGCTTCCCTTTCTTGCACCTCTGCCCTCTCCTTCCTGCCTTTGAGTATCTCCCAAGCTTGGAGTACCATCTCTCCCTTCCTGTGGTGGCGCCCCATGGTAGGCTCCTACCTTCTGCGTGAAGCACCTTCACATTTGTCTTCTCCAGTGAACACGCTGATTCCGGCTGCAGAGTCAGACAGGCGTGGGTTCACACCCCAGTGCCGCCCTTACCTCGAGGGCCCTGACAAGTGGATGCACCCCTTGGCCTCAGCAAGTGGGCATAATGATACCTGGCTCACTTATTTTATGTCCAACGTCTAACAAAGAGCTCACCATATACTGGGTTGATGCATAAATTCGTAGTGTTTGTCGCTTGACCGTGGAATGCAAATGTCACACAATGGATGACATCACAGTTCACCATAATTGCCAGTTCTCGGGTTGACTGAGTGGATGATCATGGATTAAAGCATTTAAACGATCTTCATCAGAGCCCAGTGGTTTTCACTCAGGTCAAAGTGGCCCTCTTTGAGATGACAAAGCCGCAGCCGGGCTCGGTGGCTCAGCCTGTAATCCCGCCTCTTTGGGAGGCTGAGGTGAGTGGATTGCCTGAGCCCGCGGGTTTGAGGCCCACCTGGTCAGCGAGACCTCATCTCTACAATAAATCAAAAAATCAGCCGGGTGTGGTAGCGCGTGCCTGTAATTCTGGCTACTCGGAAGGCTGAGGCGGAGGGCTCGCCGGAGCCCAGCAGGTCGAGGCTGCGGTGGCCGGGAGCGGCCACTGCACTCCAGTCTGGGCGACAGAGTGAGACTCCAACTCAAAAAAAAAAAAAAAAGAAATGACAAAGCCCTTTTCTGGCCATGCTGTCCTCGAAAGCATTCTCCCCGTTGCATGGCACAATGTTTCCAGCTGCCTCTGCTGCCTTTTCTGTTGACTCGAAACAGAAGAACATGTCGGAAGTGTTCATTTTCTTCCACCTGACACTCCCTCTTCTTTACCCACAAAGAGCACTAACTTTCTTCAAATCGGCAAAACACAAGGTGTTTCCACAAGCACAGCATTGTCACTCCAAATGACAAACGATAAACAGACTCCCAACACTGCAGTGTTGCCATGCCAAAAACAAACACTATGAACTTATGCATCAGCATAATCGCAGTAGACTCTCCATGATTTTGTTTCTTGATAGAAAACGGGGAGTTCCTTTCCCTGGATCTGGGAGGGTCCAAGTTTCGGGTTTTGAAGGTGCAAGTCGCCAAGGAGGGGAAGCGGCAAGTCCAGATGGAGAGTCAGTTCTACCCGATGCCCAATGAGATCATCCGTGGGAATGGCACCGAGGTAGGACGGGGACCCCTGGGGGGGACGGGCAGGGGTCCCTGGGGGGACGGGCAGGGCTCCCCGAGGGGGGACGGGCAGGGCCTTGGCACTAGTGTGTGAGGATGCATGCCTCAGCCCGTGTCATTTTCTTCCTCCCCTCTGCAGCTGTTTGAATACTTAGCCGACTGTCTGGCAGATTTCATGAAGACCAAAAATCTGAAACACAAGAAACTGCCCCTTGGCCTAACCTTTTCCTTCCCTTGCAAACAAACTAAATTGGAAGAGGTGAGGCCGGTGCCAGGGAGGGAAGCCGCTGGGCAGGGATCAGGTCTGGGGAATGAAGCCGAGTGGCCATCAGGCTGAGCACAGGAGGGAGCCACGAGGGTTTTGTCTGTCTTTTCCTTTTCTTCTTGTTCATGAGGTGGCAGTGTGAGTCACAGAACTCGTGAACACAGCGACCTTGACTTTGTGTTCATGGGCACAGCACAGGAGAGTGTAAGGGTCAGGGTGTCTAACCTTGGCGGCATCAGAATTCCTCAGAGGGTTTGTTAAGCAGAGTCTGTGGTTCTGCAGTGAGGCCCCCAGTTATCCTTTCTGATGGGCTCCTGGGAGATGCAGGGCTGCCTGACTGAGGGCTACACTTGAGACCACTGATGTGGCCAATGAGATCTAGAACAGGTGCGTGGAGAGTCCCTCTCTGCAATGAGCCCTAGGAGGCAGACTGAGGTGGAGGCCTTGGAGAGGGGGCCCTGGAGAGACATTCTTGAGTAGATGCAGTGCCTGGAAGATACAGCCCCAGCTGTACTCCTGTCCAGACTGGGTGTCCCCGTCATTCTCTATGTATCTCAGTTTCTAAACTGGAGGACGCCTAACCCCATCTTGTGTAAACTTGTGACAATAAGCAAAGGGGCATTGTGGGGCTGAGGTTATTGTCAAGAGTCTAGTGTCCCAGGCCACTCCTATGTGGAGTGGTGGCCCCGATCTCCGACTGCATACCCTGGTTATGACACTCAGCTGACAGTGACATCATGGACCACTTGAGGTTGTTTGATATTGTTGGCTAGAGCCACGGATTGGTGTGGAAGTAGCAGGAAGGGAATGAGCTTTCACGCTCCGCAGATGTGGCCTTAAACCATGTTCAGAACAAGTCATGTCCTCTTGGACAAACTCCTTGACTTCTTAAGGCCCTTGTTTTCTTGTTTGTAAAACAGGGATAATAATATCTACCTGCCAGGCTGTGGTGAAGCTTAGACAAAGCACTTGGAAAGGTTCAACACTGTGCCTGGTGCACACACAGGAGTGACTGCTGTGATGGCCGTCTCTAGGTTTCTTGTCTCTGTGTGCCTTTGCACCTTGTTCCCCAAGTCAACAGAGGCTTTCAGAGGACCCATGCTGTTTTGTGTAATTCCTTTTTCCCACCCAGGGTCTCTAGCACAATGTGTTGTATGTAACAGGCAACCAGCTCACAATGGAAAAGTTCTGTCGATCATTTATTTGACTCCGTTGAATGGGAATTTGCCATCATCTATACAGGAAACAGGCTGAGTTTTACTTTTTCATTCTTTTTTATTTTTTTTATTTTGAGTTGGAGTCTCACTCTTTGTCTCCCAGGCTAGAGTGCCGTGGCACGCTCATAGCCACCCCAGCATTGACCTGCTGGACTTAGGCAATCCTTCTGCCTCAGCCTTCCAAGTAGCTAGAACTATAGGCATGTGCTACCACACCTGACTACTTTTTAAAAATTTATTGTAGAGTCGAGGTCTCGCCAAGTTGCCCAGGCTGGTCTCGAACCCCTAGACGCAGGCAATCCTCTCACCTCAGCTCCCAAAGTGCTGGGATTACAAGCTTGAGCCACCATGCCCGGCTGTTGTTATTGATT
>NW_007259742.1:565205-566000 GCF_000164805.1 Carlito syrichta
GGAGTCTCACTCTGTCGCCCAGACTGGAGTGCAGTGGCCGCTCCCAACCACTGCAACCTCACCTGCTGGGCTCTGGCCATCCTTCTGCCTCAGCCTTCTGAGTAGCTGGAATTACAGGCATGCGCTACCACGCCTGGCTGATTTTTAAAAAATTTATTGTAGAGATGAGGTTTCGCTGCCCAGGTAGGTCTCGAACCCACGGGCTCAGGCAATCCACTCACCTCAGCCTCCCAAAGGCACGGGATTACAGGCTGAGCCACCGAGCCCAGCTTGTTGTTGTTTTTTTAAATAAGGTGGCAGAAGAGTCTTAGCCAAAGAGAAATTTCTGTGTGTGTGTTTTCTGATGATAAAATGGCAATACTTTTTCAAGGTTAAAAAAGACAAAAATAGAAAAATAGGAACTGAAATGTTTAAGAAAGAAAATAGGAGTGACCTCTAATTCAACATTCAGCGTTACCCAATACTAGAATTGGAGTTTTCCATTCAGTCACATCTATTTGGTGTATCTATTGTTTTAAAAATAATACAATTGTGACTGGGTGCGATGGCTCACACCTGTAATCCCAACACTTTGGGACGTGGAGGCAAGAGGGTTGCTTGAGCCCATGGGTTTTGAGATCAGCCTGGGTTTGTGATCAGCCTGGCTGGACATGGTGGCGCATGCCTCTAGTTCCAGCTACTTGGAAGGCTGAAGCGGAAAGATCGCCTGAACCCAGGAGATCAAGGCTGCGGTGACCGTGAGTGTGCCACTGTACTCCAGCCTAGGTGACAGAGTGAGACTCGACTAAAAAAAAA
>NW_007259742.1:566020-573701 GCF_000164805.1 Carlito syrichta
AAAAAAAAAAAAAAAAAAAAAAAAAAAATATATATATATATACACACACACACACACACAGTTATATGCAACTGCATGTTATCATTTAACATCATATGACAAGCATTTATCCTTCACTTTTCCACACACCCTCCCCTGGCAGGTCGCACGCCGTCTCTAGCACCCTTTTTTGGGGAAAGCCCCCCTGTACACCCCTCTGTCGTGTGAAGCAACGATGTTGCCATAGCCAGTGAGAGCAGAAGTTAGAGAGAGCTGCCACACGGCGGCGCTGTGGTTCAGGAAAAAAAAACCCTGGGGTTGATCGGAAGTCAGAGACCTGCATTCCAATTGGGCCCTGTCCTTCACTCTTTGTGGGAAGTCTCGAGACATTTCCTTCCTTTCTACCTCTCAGGGTGTTTATCCATAAATTGAGAGGATTGTGGGAGGTGTGGTCAGGGAGCTTGTGAATTTGGGGTCAGCTGCTCTTGCCTAAGCAAACTTGGGCAATTCTCTCAACTTCCTAGTTGTCTTCCAATCGAAAAATATTATATGATTAGCCGGGCACAGTGTCTCACGCCTGTCATCCCAGAACTTTGGGAGGCGGAGAGGATTGCCTGAGCCCACGGGTTCGAGACCAGCCTGGGTAACTTGACAAGACCTCGTCTCTACAAGAAAGAAAAAAAAAATAAGCTAGACATAGTAACTCGTCCCTGTAGTTCCAGCTACTTGGAAGACTCTGACTCCAAAAAAAAAAAAAAAACAAAAAAAAAACTATGATTATTTCCGATTTTAGACATGAGACTCTTGGAGAAATGCCATTTGTAGGCAATAATTGATAATGAGAATTGAGAACGATTTTTTTCCTTTTTTTTTTTTTTTTTTTTAGCAGAGTCTTGCTGTGTTGCCTAGGCTGGCCTCAAACTCCTGGGCTCAAGCGATCCTCCTGCCTCATCCTTCCAATTAGCTGGGACTACAGACATTTGTCTATGCATACAGCTGAGTATCATTTTTCTTTTTTTTTCTGAGTTGGAGTTTCACTCCATCGCCCAGACTGGAGTGCAGTGGCTGCTCCCGGCCACCGCAGCCTGGACCCACTGGGCTGGCGATCCTTCCACCTCAGTCTTCTGAGTAGCTGGAATTACAGGTGCGTGCTACCATACCTGGCTGATTTTTGATTTATTGTATAGATGAGGTCTCGCTGCCCAGGCGGGTCTCGAACCCGCGGGCTCAGGCCATCCACTCACCTCAGCCTCCCAAAGGTGCAGGATTACAGGCTGAGCCACCAAGCCCAGCAAGTATCATTTTTCTAAGTGGAAATTAAGTTCCTGAGAGAGTCATGCAAAGTTATGCCATGTTGGTCCTAACATGGTTTGTGAACCTGGCAAACCATGCATCCTACACTAGTTAATGTGTAATACACTAGTTATTTTCTTTTTTTTTCTTTTGAGTTGGAGTGTTACTCTGTCACCCAGGCTGGAATGCAGTGGCACACTCGTGGCCACCCCAGTGTCGACCTGCTGGGCTCTGGTGATCCTTCCGCCTCAGGCTTCCAAGTAGCTGGAATTACAGGCACGCTGCCACGCCTGGCTAATTTATTTTTATTTTTATTTTTATTGTAGAGATGAGGTCTCACCAAGTTGCCCGGGCTGGTCTCCAACCCGCGGGCTCGGGCAATCCACTCACCTTGTCCTCCCAAAGTGCTGGGACTACAGGCTGAGCCACTGAGCCCGGCCTAATTATTTTCATTAGAACCTTTCTTTGAGAGAGGCAGGGAGGTGATATTTCCATTTTACAGATGAGTAAACTTAGGCTCAAAGAGGTTCAACCACTTACCCTGTGTCTGATGAATCCTAGTGCTCTAACTCTTCAGCGATTGCTCTTTCTGTTACCATATGTTTCAAACTACTCAGCTGAGAGTAACGAAGTTGCTTATTATTAGGAAAGGCCTCAAAAAGCAATGTTAGAAGAACTGGGGTGATTCTGCTTGCAGAAGAGAGGGCCGTGGGGGTGCATTTTAGGTGTGAAGTTTCTGCAGCTCAGTTTTCCATCCGAGCGCCGCCTTCCTTAGGACTGGATCTGAAATCTTCCCACAGGGTATCCTGCTTTCGTGGACGAAGAAGTTCAAGGTGCGAGGAGTTCAGGACATAGATGTCGTGAGCCACCTGACCAAAGCCATAAAAAAACACAAGGTGAGGAATTCACCCTGCCTGGGAGGCTCTCGCTGTCCTACCCCCTTTCTCTGGGGGTCGCATGCGATGGTGCCTGGAAGGAATTGATCTTAGGGAAGTTCCACCATAGTACACAGATGGCCAGTTCGGACAAGCCCACCAGTGAGCCTTGGCCCGTGGGGCTTGCATCAATTGCCCCTGAAAGGCATCCTGGCCTCTCCAGTAACCACAGTTCCTTCAGGAGGTCTCCTTAGACCAAAACTGCGCATAAGCCCTGCCCCTCCTCTTTGAGGCTGAAAAAGAGCACTTTCCAGGCTGCTTCTTTCTGTTCCACCCTCCGCTTTGTTTGTTTGTTTGTTTGTTTGAGTCGAAGTCTCACTCTGTCACCCAGACTGGAGTGCAGTGGCCGCTCCCAGTCACCGCAGCCTCGACCTGCTGGGCTCCGGCGATCCTTCCGCCTCAGCCTTCCGAGTAGCTGGAACTACAGGCGCGTGCTACCACGCCCGGCTAATTTTTTGATTTATTGTAGAGATGAGGTCTCGCCAAGTTGCCCAGGCAGATCTCGAACCCGCAGGCGCAGGCAATCCACTCACCTCAGCCTCCCAAAAGTATGGGATTACAGGCTGAGCCACTGAGCCTGGCTTCACCCTCCGCTTTCTAGTCATCGAATGTCTCTGTTGAATCTATTTTACAATAATTTAAATAACTGCAAAAGCAGATCTGTTCCTTGCTTAACTGAAAAGTACACAAATGAACCCAAATTGCTTGTTACTCTGACAACAAGAGGCATATTTGGCTGCATATCCTTACAGCCCTTTTTTTCTTTAAAGCTAGGATCATATGGGCCATTGCCTTGCTAGACTCTGGTGTCCTCATGCTTCCTGGCTTTGACCCCCTCACCCACCTTGGGGAAGTGAATCTTCTTTCTCTCTCTCTCTCCCTCTCTAATTGACTTTAAATAAACTGTGTTTTCTTCCTTTTTTTTTGGGTTGGAGTCTCACTCTGTCACCCACACTGGAGTGCAGTGGCCGCTCCCAGCCACCGCAGCCTCGACCTGCTGGGCTCTGGCAATCCTTCCACCTCAGCCTTCCAAGTAGCTGGAACTACAGGCGCGTGCCACCACGCCTAGCTAATTTTTGATTTATTGTAGAGATGAAGTCTCGCCAAGTTGCCCAGGTGGGTCTCGAATCTGCCGGCTCAGGCAATCCACTCACCTTGGCCTCCCAAAGTGCTGGGATTACAGGCTGAGCCACCAAGCCTGGCCTAAACTGTGTTTTCTATTCTAACTTCTGTGCAATTCTTTGCATCTTTTATGCGGCATCAGGTCGCACCCCAGACACCTATACCCCCAGCGGGCCTGACCTAACATTCTGGAGGCCCTGCTAGGAGAGTGTGACCCTAACATTTTTGAAGGTTCCACTGAGATCTGCCACTCTCTCATTTTGTCATTTTTCTCTTCCACCGAGACCTGCCGCTAAAAAGAAAAACAAAACAAAACAAAAGCTAGGATCAGATTATCTCATTGCCTGCGTTTTTCTCTTATTGTTTTTATTGTCCAGGCCAAAGTGCAATGGCTATTCACAGGTGTGACCATTACACACTACAGTCTCAAATTCCTAGGCTCAAGAGATCCTCCTGTCTCAACCTCCTGAGTAGCTGGGACTACAGGTTCATGCCACCATGCCCAACCCTCGTTTTTTTTTTTATTTTTTTGAGTTCGCGTCTCATTCTGTTGCCCAGGCTGGGGTGCGGTGGCACACTCACCTGCTGGGCTCAGGTGATTCTTCCGCCTCAACCTTCCAAGTAGCTGGAACTGCAGGTGTGCGTCGCCACATCCAGCTAATTTTTTTTATTTATTGTAGAGACGAGGTCTTGCCATATTGCCCAGACTGGTCTCAAACCTATGGGCTCAGGCCATCCTCTCACCTCCACCTCTCAAAGTGCTGGGATTGCAAGCATGAGCCACCATGCCTGGCCTCATTTTACTTTAAAATGCTCCTCCCAAACCTGGAGGGTGTTGGGATAGTAACCCAGGTTAACTCAGCAGAACGGGAAGTTCAGACAGAAAGCCATGATGTGGCACATGGCAAGGAATTGGCTGATGCTGTGCTTGCTAGCTATGTCCCTGTGGATGAGGACTTTGGGGTTTTCACCTGGAAGTGTCATTGCTCCCATGATAAACAGGCTTTCCTTGGTGTCTTCCCAGTGTCCCTCAATGAGGGTTGAAATCTGGATGCAGTGCAAACCTGTAGTCCTAGCTACTTGGGAGGCTGAGGCAGGAAGATCACTTGAGCCCAGGAGTTCTAGACTGTGGTGAGCTGTGATCACACCTCTGAATAGACACGAGCTCCAGCCTGGGCAACATAGTGAGACCCCCATCTTTAAAAAAAATTAAATAAATAAAAATGTATAAACAACCAGAAAGCATAGGCTGGGGTCCTGGTGGTCTGTCCCTCTTATTTCCACTGCACAGAGGCCTTTACCTACAAAACAGGAACACAGTCTTCCCCTCTTCAGCTCCCAACAGTTCTTTCTCTCGCCTAGACCCAAACCTTGATAGAGGCCTTCCTTCCTCCAGCAGGCCCAGCAGGCAGGATCTGGTGATGCCTGGTCAGTCACCTTCACTGCTTTTGCTTCCTCTGTGGGGAAACAGGAAGAGAAAACACCTCCTTCTCACCCACTGATGCCCCCTGGCCTTATGCTCCACAGGACATAGACGTAGACATCTTGGCCTTGGTCAATGACACGGTGGGGACCATGATGACGTGTGCCTATGACGATCCCTCCTGCGAAGTTGGTGTCATCATTGGTAACTCAGCTGGACTTATTTTGGGGGGTGGGGACAAGGGGCTGTTTGGGGCTTAGTTTCACCAAGCTCTGAGTGAATTCTTGGGAAGGACACTGACACTGTCTATTTAGGAGATGCACACATAGGGAGATGGGACATTAACATGTCCATTCATTTGTTTCTTCAATAAGTATTTACTGAGGGTCTATTGTGTGCCGGCCCCGTGCCCGGCGTCCGGTTCACAGAGGTGAGTTCCTGTCTTCTTGGAGCTTTCAGTGGGACGTGGTGTGAGGCCGCAAAGGCCTAAATGAATGAGAGAATTCCAAGCGATATTTAGTGTGGTGAAGGAAAGAAAGTAGATGATGTGACTGTGAGTGGGACGAGACGGTCAGGGAGGCCTCTCTGAGGGTGGCCTTTGGGCAGGGATGCCAGTGATGTGAACAAGGGAGTCGTGTGGAACTGCAGGGAGAATCCCTGGCAAAGGAACGAAGAGACCTGTGAGATGGGAAGGAGTCCAGGGTTAGGGGCTGGACAGACCTCAAAGGCTGAGCGGTGGCTGAGTCAGGTGAGGGAGGGCTGAGCGCAGTTGGCCATTCAAGTCAGAGTGGTGAGCGGCCTGGGCAGCTTGCACAGGACATGGGGCACCGTTACTGTGAGGTCACTGGCTTCCACCCTGAGGGAGACAGGAAGGCACTGAGGACTTTGGTTGATGGATGGATAGACAGATGTGCATTTTATAAAAGCCTGTTTTGGCTGCTCCGTGAGGAATTGGTTATTGGGGACAAGAGTGAAACCAGGGAGAGCAGTTAAGAGGCCACTGGACCATCAAGTGAGATAGGTTGCAGGCCTGGACCAGAGAGGCCATGGTGTAACACAGGAAGCCAGAGGGTGGTCTCCACACCTGATATGTCAGATGACTCTGACTTCTAAGTTATTCTTGAATATCCCCTTTTCCTTCTCTCATTGTATTATCACAACTGGAGGAAGTTTTCTGAATTGCTTTTTTTTTCTTGAGTTCGGGTCTCACTCTGTCACCCAGACTGGAGTGTAGTGGCACGATCACCAACCGCCACAGCCTCAGCCTCCTGGGCTCAGGTGATCCTTCCTCCTCAGTCTCCCTGGTAGCTGGGACTACAGGTGTACACTATCATGCCTGGCTAATTTTCTTTTTTGGTAGAGACAAGGTCTTGGTATGTCGCCCAGACAGGTCACCAACTCTTGGACTCTAGCAATCTTCCTGTGTGGGCCTCCCCAAATGTTGGGATTACAGGCATGAACCACTGTGCCTGGCTGAATTGCTTTTTCTTTTCTTTCCTTTCCTTTCTTTTTTTTGAGTCAGAGTTTTACTCTGTCACCTAGGCTGGAGTGCAGTGGAACGCTCATGGCCACTGCAGCCTCGACTTACTGGGCTTAGGTGATCCTTCCGCCTCAGCCTTTCAAGTAGCTGGAACAACAGGTGCATGCCACCATACCTGGCTAATTTTTGTGATGTACTGTAGAGATGAGGTCTCACCAAGTTGCCCAGGCTGGTCTTGAGCCCCCAGGCTCAGGCAATCCTTTCACCTCGGCCTCCCAAAGTACTGGGATTACAGGCTAAGTCATCGTGCTCGGCAGAATTGCTTTTCTTTAGTGTCCAACAGCACGCCTCTAAGTCTGGCTTTCCTGAAGGGCAGGTCTTTAGAGCTGAGAGACTTGCTCTGTCCTCCTGTTTCCAGGAGCCTCACCTTCAGAAGGGGATAGGTGCTTGCCAGTCATGGCATCCAGTGAACATCCTACTGTCCACATTGTCAGTCTTTGTGGCTGTGTCTGGTAACCACAGATTGGGGGCCACACCTAAACAGCTTTTCTGGAGGTAGAGTTTCACACCCTGTTGCCCAGGCTGGAGTGCAGTGGCATGCTTATGGCCACTGTAGCCTTGACCTGTTGGGCTCAGGCAATCCTTCCACCTCAGCCTTCCAAGTAGCTGGAACCACAAGGGCATGCCACCACACTTGGCTAAGTTTGTGATTTATTGTAGAAACAAGGTCTCACCAAGTTCCCCAGGCTAGTCTCGAGCTCCTGGGTTCAGGCAATCCTCTTGCCTCTGCCTTCCAAAGTGCTGGGATTACAGGTGTGAGCAACAGCGCCCGGCTAAGCCTTTTCCCATATTTAAAAACATTCTGTCTTTCTACATTTCTCATTTTTCATGTTGGCATTTTAAATACTCAGACCAGAGTCTCAGCCAGGGGAAGATACTAAAAAAAATTTTTTTTTTTTTTTTGAGTTAGAGTCTTACTCTGACGCCCAGACTGGAGTGCAGTGGCCTCTCCCGGCCACCGCAGCCTCGACCTGCTGGGCTCCAGCGATCGTTCCGCCTCAGCCTTCCGAGTAGCCGGAATTACAGGCATGCGCTACCACACCCGGCTGATTTTTTTATTTATTGCAGAGATGAGGTCTCGCTGCCCAGGCGGGTCTCAAACCCACGGGCTCAGGCAATCCACTCACCTCAGCCTCCCAAAGCGCGGAATTACAGGCTGAGCCACCAAGCCCGGCTAAAAAAAATTTTTTAAAACAGCTTTATTGAGGCATAAAAATTCTCTTGTTTTAGGTGTACAATTCAATGATTTTCAGTAAATTTACAGTTTTGTTACCATCACCACAATCCAATTTTAAAACTTTTTCATCGGTAGCGTGTGTGGTTCCAGCTACTTGGAAGGCTGAGGCGGAAGGATCACCGGCGCCCAGCAGGTCGAGGCTGCGGTGGCCG
>NW_007259742.1:573821-575483 GCF_000164805.1 Carlito syrichta
AAAAAAAAAAAAAAAAATTTCATCATCCCAAATGATTCCAGAAAGATTGAACCTATCTGCAGTCATTCCCCAGTACTCCCGTGTTGAGGCACTTCCTTGGAGTGACTTTGCACTTGAATCATAGAATGTTGCTTTCATAGGTAATCACGAATCACTGTTAAAGATAAGGAGGAAGCTTCTGCTGGGAACAATTTGGGGCAGATCAAAAGCAAATGATATTTTTAGGATCAATAAAGAGGAAGCTAAGTAGCTTAGGGAAAGAATTTTATTTTGTTTTATTTTTATTTTTTTGAGTGGGTTCTCACTGTCACCCAGACTGGAGTGGAGTGGCACAATCACAGCTCACCACAGCCTCAACCTCCTGGGCTCAGGTGATCTTTCTGCCTCCGCCTCCCAAGCAGCGGGGACTACAGGTGTGTGCCACCATGCCCAGTTGATTTTTTTAATTATTTTTTTTTTTGTAGAGACAAGGTCTCTCTGTGTTACCCAGGCTGGTCTTGAATTTTTGGACTGAAGCAATCCTTCTGCCTCGACCTCTAAAAGTGCTGGGATTTCAGGCACGAGCCACCACACCCAGCCGGGAGTTTTAAAAACTACTCTGGGTTGGTGATTTTTTAAAAAGTATGTACGAGATGAGCTTAATTGCTTCCGCTCTCCTAAGTGTGCTTTGTCAGCTTTCATGCATATTCATCAGGGACTTCTTCACAATTGACTCCATTCATAACAGCAAATCATTAACCCCCTGAGTAGTGGCGACTCGACATGTCAGCTTTATTCCTCTCGAACTTGGGGCTTGCCAAGTCTGCCTCCCTTGGCGAGCTCCCGGGGCAGATCAAAAGCACTTTGTGGTGTGTTCAGGAGGACTCCCGGGCGGTCAAGAGTTCTCTGTCCGTGCCCAGCCGGGAGCCCTTCTCTCTTTGCAGATTCTCTCTGATCCCTCGTCCAGGAACTGGCACCAATGCGTGTTACATGGAGGACATGAGCAACATTGACCTGGTGGAGGGCGACGAGGGACGCATGTGCATCAACACAGAGTGGGGAGCCTTTGGGGACGACGAGGCCTTGGAAGACATCCGCACCGAGTTTGACAGGGAGCTGGACCTCGGCTCTCTCAACCCGGGAAAGCAACTGTGAGTCCCTCCTTGCTGTCATCTGGGCCTGGGCACCAGGCAGCCCCCAAGTTCCCTTTCCCCCCACTGGGTGGCTCACGGGCTGTGACTGGTGCTCCATCACCCAGCGTTGATAAGGCAAGGCTTGTTTTTCAGTTTCATTTGACAGATGAGGACTTTGAAGCCAAGGCCATTGAGGGACTTCCCTTAGGTCATAACCCTAATTCCGATTCCCTCACTGCTTCTGCAGTACACATGTGCACGCATGGGCCTGGAGTTAAGGCTGTGACCCAAATGGCACACGTCCTGTCCTCTTGGGGCACTTAGGTGAGCGGCCACAGAGCAAACAAGCAGTGTGGAGGCAGGACTCAGCCGAATTCCTCAAGCTTGCATTCCCATGGCTCCCGGCCACCCTGCTTTTTCGGAGGCCTGGTCACACAGCAGGTGGTGGCCCTGGTGGGGCCTTCCCTCTGTGTTTACTGCCCACCTCATGTTTTTTTTTTCTGAGTTGGAGTCTCACTCGGTTGCCCAGACTGGAGTGCAGTGGCCGCTC
>NW_007259742.1:575636-595231 GCF_000164805.1 Carlito syrichta
GTCTCGAACCCGCGGGCTCAGGCGATCCACTCACCTCAGCCTCCCAAAGGCGCGGGATTGCAGGCTGAGCCACCGAGCCTGGCTAGTGTCACTCTTTCAGCCCTTCTTTATCTTCAAGGCGTTCCAGGCCCCGCTCACACTTCCCCTGTCCCAGTCCTGGACTCAGCCATTTTGCCAAGACGTGCTGGTGAATTTTGGGCACCTCCTGGGAGCCATTCACACCCTAGGGCTGCACACCTGGGAAGCACACTCTGTTGGGTGGTCGTGCTCCTGGCACAGGCTGCTGCGCCAGTGACCAGAGCAGGCAAAGCCCAAGGATGTGGTGTCCATTTTGGGGGTTTTTATCATCTTTGTGCATTTCTTTTCACTTAAGATAAATTATATTCCCCCAGATCCAATATGTTTGTTTCTTTCTTTCTTTCCTTCTTTGAGCCAGTGTCTCACTCCGTCACCCAGGCTGGAGTGCAATGGCACCGTTACGGCTGACTCACTACAGCCTCTACCTCCTGGGCACACTGGGCGCAGACAATCCTTCCGTCTCAGCCTCCTGAGCAACTGTGACTACAGGCATGCGCCACCATGCCCAACCAATTGTTTTGATTTTTTGGCAGAGACAAGTTCTCACTATGTTGCCTAGGTTGGTCTCCATGTCCTAGGCTCCAGTGATCCTCCTGCCTCAGCCCCCCAAAGTGCTGGGTTTACGGGTGTGAGCCACCGCACCTGGCCTCTTTAATGTTTTTTTTTGAGTTGGAGTCTCTGTCGCCCAGACTAGAGTGCAGTGGCCACTCCCGGCCACTGAAACCTCGACCTGCTGGGCTCCGGCGATCCTTCCGCCTCAGCCTTCTGAGTAGCCGGAATTACAGGCATGCGCTACCATGCCCGGCTGATTTTTTGATTTATTGTAGAGATGAGGTCTCGCTGCCCAGGCAGGTCTCGAGCCCGCGGGCTCAGGCAGTCCACTTACCTCAGCCTCCCAAAGGTGTGGGATTACAGGCTGAGCCACCGAACCCAGCTTCTCTTTCATGTTTTAAAATTAACTATGTAAACTCTTTCATGTTTTATAGTTAACTATGTAAAGTTGATTGTGAAATAGAGTGTACTTATATAAAATGTCCAATATTAAAAAAAAATAGATTGTCTTTGATTTTGTGTCTTACGGTGTTTGAAGAATAAACATTATACTTAATAGTTTGCCTAGGAAACAATGAGTCATCGCTGGCGGGCGTGCAGATCAGAGTAAGGTATGGGTAGCCTCCAGGGTATTTCATTCACAATATTGGAGAACCCTTCTGGGGCTGTCCATGCCTGACTCACAGATGCAGCCTCTCTCCCTCCGACAGAAGCTTGATGTGGGAGGGGAAGGAGCATCTGAGTGTGAAATCTGATGTGTCAGATCATGGTTAGGTGATTTGGGGAAAGTACCTGAAGTCTGTGAGGTTGAGATTCCTTGTGCCCAATGTGAGAATGGTGAGGACAGCACCCCACGGCCGAGGTGATCTGAGAGGAAGGGCCTTGAAATCAGTGCTTTGTGAGCAAAAAGGAGCCTTAGCTCTCCTATCTCAGCCCTCTCCTTCGACAGGGGAGGACTGCTGCTCAGAGGGGACAGTGGTCTCACGGGCCCATCGAGCTGGGACTGGACCCACCCAGTCTTGAGTGGCCCCGCATGGCCCGTGCTCCTGACCACGGATGCGACTCCTGGTCTTTGGGCTGCATAGCCCGGAGGGCTGCTTCTGCTGATTTGTCTACCAAACCACAGGTTCGAGAAGATGATCAGCGGCCTCTACCTGGGGGAGCTCGTCAGGCTCATTCTGCTGAAGATGGCCAAGACTGGCCTCCTGTTTGGTGGCAAGAAATCCTCCGCGCTCCACACCAAGGGCAAGATCGAGACACGGCACGTGGCTGCCATGGAGAAGTAAGTGAGCCGCAGGCCGGGCCCCTCCCACCTTTGGTGGGTGGAGGGGAGGGGGGAAGGCCAGGGTGTGTGTGCCTGGGGTGAGGAACAGCAGTAGGGACCAGCACCTCCCTCTTTACCCGGAGGATGCGACCTGGGCATGGCTTCAGACGGCTGGGCAGTTTCTGCTGGGCCTCTGATGCAACGTTCGGGTTGATTTCCTCAGCTGGGGCGGGGCCTCTGCCTCCAGAGGGCCACCCTCTCCCCCTGTTTTCTGTCAGGGTTTCCACGTGTGAAGAGCACGTCCCTCAGACATGCTGGACAGCAAGTCCAGCTGGGGCCAGCTGCTTTCCCCAGCCAGCCTGCTTTCTCCATTCCAGGAACCCGCATGTGAGTCTCCCATCAGCAGATCGAAGCCAACCCTGATGTCCTATGGTCCTAAAGTGGGGACTTGTAACTTTGTTTAGGGTCACAGACCCTATTGAGGGCTTTAGTCAGCTTCTAGACCCTTTATCCCACAATTTCACATACAATATGGGCAAATTCGTGGACCACCTAAAGCCCATATGTGGAATTCAAGTTAGGAAATCTTGTGGCTGGGCACGGTGGCTCAGTCTGTAATCCTAGCACTTTGGGAGGCTGAGGAGAAAAGATTGCCTGAGCCTGGGGGTTTGAGACCAGCCTGGGCAACTTAGTGAGACCTCGTCTTTACAATGAATCACACACACACACACACACACACACACACACACACACACACACACATACACACACACACAAAGTAGCTGGGCGTTGAATCACACACACACACACACACACACACACACACACACACACACACACACACAAAGTAGCTGGGCGTGGCGGCATGGATCTGTAGTTCCAGCTACTCAGAAGGCTGAGGCAGAAGGATCACCTAAGCCCAGCAGGTCGAGGCTGCGGTGGCCGTGAGCATGCTGCTTGCTGCACTCCAACCTGGGCGATAGGAGTGAGACTTTTACTCGGGAAAAAAAAAAAGATCTCTTTCAATAGTAGAGCTTTCTCCACCTGTTTCCATCAGGGTTGGCTTCGATCTGCTGATGAGAGCTTACACACAGGTTTCTGGAATGGGGAGCTGGCTGGGGAAAGCGGCTGGCCCCAGCTGGACTTGCCGTCCAGCATGTCTGAGAGGCATGCTCCTCACACGTAGAAACCCTGACAGAGATCTGTCATCAGTGTCGATTCTGAGGGAGTGTATATGCAGGGCAGCTTGAATCTGTGCTTTCTGGAAAACAAAAAAAGGATCCTGAACTCAGTAGCTTAGCACTGACCCCCTAGAGCCTGTGTCGATGCAGAACTTGGCAGGGATGGGATTTCTGTGGAAGGTTATATAGTACAACGTGGTTAAATGTGTGGGTGCTATAATCTAACTGCTAAGTTCAAATCTTGGCTCTAGCACTTACTTGCTGTGTGATCCTGGACGAGTTACCTACCCTCTCTATGCTTCACATCTCTCATGTTACAATAGGGTAATGACAGTACTTTCCCCAGGATGGTTGTGTGGATTAAATGAGTTTAATAAATGTAAACTCCTTAGACGAGTACGTAGCACATGATGAGTGCCCAGTAAGTGGTGGCCGCTATTACCAATATTGATGTTATTATTATTCATTACTATGCGCCAGCCTATTTATTTTCCCCATCTTGGGAAATGGAAAGCTGGTTCCCCCAGGAGGATACCCAGGGGAAGGAGAAGTGTAGCTGGCTCACTCCTGTCCCCTGGCCAGGTATAAAGAAGGCCTTGCCAACACGCGAGAGATCCTGACGGACCTGGGCCTGGAGCCGTCCGACGCCGACTGCATCGCTGTCCAGCACGTCTGCACCATCGTCTCCTTCCGCTCGGCCAATCTCTGCGCGGCGGCCCTGGCGGCCATCCTGACCCGCCTCCGGGAGAACAAGAAGCTGGCGCGACTCCGGACCACGGTGGGCGTGGACGGAACCCTCTACAAGACACACCCTCAGTGAGTGCCGCCTGCCAGCCACGCCCACAGACGCGCCTCCCTGGGGCGGGCCAGTGTTCTCCTGGGCCAGCCTGCCTACCCGAGGGCTGGGCTGGGGCCGGCCACCTCCAGTGGCTCTGCGCTGATAAGGGGAAGGGTGACTCCAGAGCCTGCAGTCATCCTGCTGGCTGGGTTGCTTTTGGGGCTCACTCTTAAAGAAGTACTCTGCTGAGGCCAATTGCCTGCTCAGGAAGGTTGTCCACCTTGTATCTGTCCGTCCATCCACCCACCCAGGCATTTATCAGCCATCCATTCTCTATCCATTATTTACTGAACACCTACTATGTGCTAAGACTAGAAGGTAAGATATGCCTACCCGGAGATGGGGAAATAGGGGTAGCAGGGGTTGCCAAGTGCACGTGAAGGTTCCTGGTAGGAAAACACAGGGAAATGGGAATTTTTCAGAGGTGGAGTTGGAAGTCGAGTGGCTACACCTGGAAGCCGCTGAGAACAAAAACCTGTCCCTTTGGACAGAAATGATGCTTAGCTGATACCTTATGCGTGGACATAACAAACTCGTTGATAAAATAGGCACTTTCCTGAGCCTCCCAAGTGTCTTCCACTGCCCCGAGTGTCTAGTCCCTCCTGCCTGTCACCTCCTGCCCTCCCCGCCGTCCAGCAAATAAAGGGGTGAGCCCCGCCGGCAGAGCCCTCCAGGACTGAGTCCACTGTTGCCTCGGTGTCTGTTCCCATTGGCCGAGCCTGGCCTTTGTGACTGTTGAATGTTTTGCCATCGCCCCTGCCTTCAGGTACCCAAAACGCCTGCACAAGGTGGTGAGGAAACTGGTCCCAAACTGTGATGTCCGCTTCCTCCTGTCGGAGAGTGGCAGCACCAAGGGGGCTGCGATGGTGACCGCAGTGGCCTCCCGCATGCAGGCCCAGCGGAAGCAGATCAACCGGGTGCTGGCTTTGTTCCAGCTGACCCGAGAGCAGCTTGTGGACGTGCAGGGCAAGATGCGGGCTGAGCTTGAGTACGGGCTGAAGAGGAAGACCCACTCGGTGGCCACAGTCAAGATGCTGCCTACCTACGTTTGTGGGCTGCCAGATGGCACAGGTAGGCCGGGCACCACTCCCTTCTCTGAAGGGCCACCCAGAGCTCCTGTCAAAACTCCTTAGAGCCAGTGAGGTTTTTTGGTTTTTAGAGCCTTAGATTAGTCTGGGCAACATGGCGAGACCTTGTCTTTACCAAAGGAAAAAAAAAAATAGAAAAATTAGCTGGGTATGGGAATGCGTGCCTGTACTCCCAGTTATTTGGGAGGCTGAGCCAGAGGATTGCCTGAGCCCAGGAGGTCAAGGCTGCAGTGAGCCGTGATTGTGCCACTGCACTCCAGCCTGGGTGACAGAGTGAGACCCCAACTCAAAAAATAAAACATGGGCTGGACGCAGTGACTCAAGCCTGTAATCCCAGCACTTTAGGCGGCCGAGGCGAGAGGATTGCCTGAGCCCAGGGGTTTGAGACCAGCCTGGGCAACTTGGTGAGACCTCGTCTCTACAGTATATTAAAAAATTGGCTGGGCATGGTAGCATGCACCCGTAGCTCTGGCTACTTGGAAGGCTGAGGCGGAAGGATTGCCTGAACCCAGCAGGTCGAGGCTGTGGTGGCCATGAGCGTGCCACTGCACTCCAGCCTGGGCGACAGAGTGAGACTCTGACTATAAATAAATAAATAAAAATTAAAAATGGTTTAGCACCTAGGCTTTACATCTGTCACAGAGGTGGGAGAACAATGTAGAAGGTTAGTATTCCTTATGCACCTGTTGGCCTTGGCTAATCCAAAGTATTTGCAGTGGAGAAATACCCAAGTTAGGTTATGTGTGTGTGTGCGCATGTGTGTGTGTGTGAACACAAAGGTCCCCCGTGCTGTGCAGACGCAGAGCCTGTCCCTGGTTCTTCCATCTAGACTCCTGGGGCTGCCTGGGTGTGTCTTCCCGCTGCTTCTCTGGCTGTTTCCCTGGGGCTTGGCTCACTTTCTCTCCCCTCTCATCGCTTCTGCCCCTGACTTTTCCAGTGCTTCATTCTGCTCCTGGTCCTCAATCTTCAGCCGAGAGAAGCCACTAAGTAGTGGAGTGAGTTCTTTAATTTTTAAAAAATTTTTAACATTTATTTTTTGAATCGGAGTCTGACTCTGTCACCCAGACTAGAGTGTCATGACATGATCACAGCTCACCACAGCCTCAACCTCCTGGGCTCAGATGATCTTTCTGCCTCAGCCTCCCTAGCAGCTGGGACTACAGGTGTATGTTACCATGCCCGGCTAATTTTTAAAATTTTTTTGTAGAGACAAGGTCTTTCTGTGTTGCCCATGCTGGTCTCGAGCTCCTGGGCTCACAGGACAGAGTGAATGAGGCTGGGTTTACAGGCACGAGTCACCATGACTAGTTGGTTCTTTAGACAAGTTATTTTACCTCTTTGAATCTCATGAGTCTTTTCCAGAAATAATGACCTTAGTAAAATGCTTTACATCTTACAATTTGCTTTCGAACCTTGCATTTCAGTTCATCCTCACAACCACTTCATATATTACTAAAGAGAGACTGGTTCCCATTCTATGGATGCCAAAACTGAGGCTCAGACAGATTAGATGACCTCCTCAAGACCACACAACTATACTTTGGATCTCTTTACAACAAAGATCTTTTCTAGAGCCAATGGGGGGGGGGGGCGAGAGCAGTAAAAGACCCTTCAATTATTCATTTTTTTTCTCTTGAATCCTCTGCCTTTGTTCCTCGAAGTTTCACTAAGTGTCTACTGCTTGTCAGACCGTGTAGACACAGTGACAGGGCAGTAACACAGCCCCTGCTGTGTAGAGCTCACAGTCTGTTGGACTGCAGACATGAACAAATGATGCCATGTGATGTCAGGGAATGACAGGTGCTAAACAGAAAGTGGTACAGGCTAAGGAGTCAGAGATGGCTGGGAGTGACACTTTGGGAACAGCAGAAAGACCAGCATGGTTGGGACAGAGTGAGTGAAGCGGAGAGATAGACGAGCAGTGCTACAGATCACACTCAGGTGCTAAGAGGTGTCAGAGAAGGGAAAGGTGCTGGGGGAGGGGGAAGGAGGGTGGGGCCAGCTGCTACCACTGAGATAGGAATTGGCGTGATTGCTTACTAATTAGGTGGTGGTGTCAGGATCTGGAGAAGGGGAGAGGAGGCAAGTAGCCCCGCTTCGTGCTTGTAATGAACAATTCCTCTAGCCCGTACAAACAGGATGAAAACCCCTTCCAGAGTCCCTAGCAGTCAGGGGAGCCTGGCCCAATTCCTCCTCAGAGGCCCCTTTTGTACAAGTGTCACCGTGTCCCTTACCAGATACTCCACACCTGAACACAGTTACTTGGAGTGCCTTCAGTCGATGGGATTTAGGGCTGGAAGAACATTCAGAGGTCCAAACTCCTTACTTTGCTGATGCAGGAAGACGGGATCTGGCTTCTCTTGCTCAAGATAGAAAGCTGTTTCTCAGAACCCCAGGTCCCTTGACTCCAGACCAAGGCTCTTTACATGATAACTCACTGGGGGTAGTGTACGTGATGCCTGGACCTCTGTTACAGAAATGAAGAAAAGCAGTCTGGCCTCCGACAGGCTCCAGGTGCCTGCCGGGGCCCTGACGTTGTGCAGGGTGACTGTCATGACCCTCTGGGAGACCCCCCCAGTACCCTGACGTGAGTCCCTGTCATGAAATGCAGCTCTGCTTTCTCCACCATAGAGAAAGGAAAGTTCCTTGCCCTGGATCTGGGGGGGACCAACTTCCGGGTCCTCCTGGTAAGGATCAGAAGTGGGCGGAGGTCCGTGCGGATGTACAACAAGATCTTCGCCATCCCCCTGGAGATCATGCAGGGCACCGGCGAGGAGGTAAACGCCAGGCAAGGGTGGTCCCTGGGGGCCAGCCTGCCACCGGGTCAGTGTCAGTGCCGGCCCGTGTGAATGCCGCCGTCTCCCTGCAGCTCTTTGACCACATTGTGCAGTGCATCGCCGACTTCCTGGACTACATGGGCCTCAAGGGAGCCCCGCTGTCCCTGGGCTTCACGTTCTCATTCCCCTGCAGGCAGACGAGCATCGACAAGGTCAGTCAGTCCCACCAGTCTCACAGCCAGCCCGTGCGTGCGCTGCTTTCCTCCATCAGGGCATCTTGGGCTACCTCTGCATCACCCTTTTTAAACATTTTTTGAGTTGGAATCTCACTCCATCACCCAGGCTAGAGTGCAGTGGCACACTCACGGCCACCCCAGGGTCAGCCTGCTGGGCTCCGGCGATCCTTTCACCTCAGTCTTCCAAGTAGCCAGAACTACAGATGCACATTACCATGCCTGGCTATTTGATTTTATTTTTTGTATTTCTTGTAGAGATGAGATCTTGCCATGTTGCCCGGGCTGGTCTCGAACCCATGGGCTCAGGTACCCATGGGCTGGTCTCGAACCCATGGGCTCTCTCCTCAGCCTCCCAAAGGGTTGATGCCACCATGCCCGGCCCACTCTTTATTTTATATAGGAGTCTCAGGTTCACAGCAGCTGGGACACATGATAGAGAATTTCAACGATTTAATTTTGTCAGGCCGGGCATGGTGGCTCACACCTGTAATCCCAGCACTTTGGGAGGCTGAGATGGGAGGATCACTTGAGCCCAGGAATTCAAGACTAGGCTGGGGGCCGGGCTCAGTGGCTCAGCCTGTAATCCCAGCACTTTGGGAGGCCGAAGTGAGTGGATTGCCTGAGCCCGCGGGTTCGAGACCCACTCAGGCAACTTGGTGAGAACTCATCTTTACAATAAATCAAAAATTAGTCGGGTGTGGTAATGCACACCTGTAGTTCCAGCTACTGGGAAGGCTGAGGCGGAAGGATCACCGGAGCCCAACAGGTCGAGGCTACGGTGGCTGGGAGCGACCACTGCACTCCAGTCTGGGTGACAGTGAGACTCCAACTCAAAAAAAAAAAAAAGAATAGTGTGGAATAAAAGGATGTAACCATAATAGTGCTGTTAAAAGAGACATCATTTGATAAAATTACCTTGGGATAGAATAAATGGAGGGAGAGAGGGGTCAAATCATATTATGGAGAGATAGAGAGGGGAAATAACAATTGGGTTCCTGGGTAGCCACTGTAAACAGGGAAACAGGACAGCTTGTAGGGTTTTTGTCATCTGATGAAAGCAAGTTCACCAGGGCCTCATAAGAAATGTATTTCTCTCCTGATATTAGTATCTCGGAAGGAATTTATCACATGGACATTTTGGTTGACATTGAAGAACATCATGGATAATCATCTTAATAGTAATTTAATAACTTAGAAACATTTATCACAAGGTCTTTCTTGTAATTCTTGGGTGAAAGCACCTCGAGAAGGCTTTATGGGTAACAAGTAAAGGTTTGTAATGGGGAAGCTAATACTTGGATAGGCCAGGTGCGTTTTTGTCTTGGTAAACCAGCTTGATCATGAGGTAGAGCTGTGAGAGTGGGGACTGAACACTGGGCTGCACTCTGAAATGCCCCAGAGTTCCACTGGGTGTTGCGGGACTCAGCCTGGAGCTGAGGGTGCGTGTGTGAGGTGGGCCTTTGGGTGAGGCTGGGGCAAAGCTATCTGTGCCAAGACTGAGAGAGACAGGTAGCAGTCTCTGTCAGTGTCCACACAGTGCAGCCCTTGAACAGGCAGCCTCCGGGTAGGGCCATCCCCTTCTTCAAGGGGCTCAGGAGCAGCCCAGACACAGCCACAGCAGAGAGGCCCAGTGTCCTTCTCAAGGTCGGGAATCACAGTGGTTAAGAAGCCAAGCTTGGGGTCACAGCCTTCTGGGTTGCAACTGCTTCCTACTTGAATAATGTTGAGCAAGTCATTTAACTTCTCTGAGGCTTGATTTCCTCCTTGGTGAAAATGAAGATAACGGCACCCATCTTGTTTGGATAATGGTAGGACTTCATGTAAGATGCACAGGACAGTGCCTGGCACATAGAAACACCCAAATACTAGTATCATTAACTCTCAAGGTGGAATAGGATTGAAATTGAGCCTGCAAAAGACTGAGAGAATCCTTGTGTTGGTGATGGTGGTGAGGAGGGGGGCACACTGTCACCAGGGGCTCATGGTGGCACCATGGGGGTGAATTCTCTACAGCCTCTGGCCTTGGCTTCACAGATTAGCTCTTTCTCTTTCTGACGGACAGGCTCACATCAACAATGCTTCCAAGACTGGTGTGAAACAGATGACCACTTCCTAAATGTCCAGTGGGAAATGTGGTCAGCACAGCCAGTCAACCAGAGGAACTCATGACAACAATAAGAGTAGCACCCTCGCTTCTCGGCCTTTTGGCTAAGATCAAGTGTAGTAAGAGTAGCACTAGGCCAGGCTCAGTGACTCAGCCTGTAATCCCAGCACTGTGGGAGGCCAAGGGGAGTGGATTGCCTGAGCCCGTGGGTTCGAGACCAACCCAGGCAACTTGCCAAGACCTCATCTCTACAATAAAAAAATTAACCAGGCATTGTAACGCATGCCTGATTAACGCATTCCAGCTACTTGGAAGGCTAAGGCAGAAGGATCGCTGGAGCCCAGTAAGTCAATGCTGGGGTGGCCATGAGTGTGCCACTGCACTCCAACCTGGGCAACAGAGGGAGACTCCAACTCAAAAAAAAAATAGCACCGAAGACTCACTAAGATTTTCTTCAGTCCGCTCAACGTCCCCATGATGAACACATTGGGGCTTTGTTTTTTTTTTTGCCATTTTCTTATTGTAGTAAAATATATATAATATACATAATATCAAAAACAGTACCCATTGTTAAACATATGGTTTTGTGGCATTCAGTACATTCACACAGTTGTGCAACTGTCAGCAACATCCATCTCTCAAGTTTTTTCATCTTTTCCATCTGAAACTGTGTCCCCATTTAACATGAACTCCCTGCTTTTCCTTTCCCTGGCAGCCACCATTCTATTTTCTGTGGCTGTGAATTTGACTAGTCTAGATACTTCCTGTAAGTGGACTTGTATGGGATTTGTCCTTTTGTCTGTGGCTTATCTCACTTACCGCCATGTCCTCCAGGTTCATCCATGTTGTAAGCATGTGTCCGACACGCCTTCTTTTCGAAGGCTGAATGGAATCCCATCGTGTGTGTACACACTGGTTTTTTGGGTTTTTTTTGAGTTGGTGTCTCACTCTGTCGCCCAGACTGGAGTGCAGTGGCACACGCTCCTGGCCACCACAGCCTTGACCTGCTGGGCTCCAGCCATCCTTCCACCTCAGTCTTCCAAGTAGCCAGAACTACAGGCGTGCGCTACCATGCCCAGCTAATTTTTGATTTATTGTAGAGACAAGGTCTCGCCAAGTTGCCCGGGCGGGTCTCAAACCCGCGGACTCAGGCAATCCACCTGCCTCGGCCTCCCAAGGCGCTGGGATTACAGACTGAGCCACCGAGCCTGGCCGTGTACACACTGTTTTTAATCATCATTGTAGAATCTAAGTTGGAGGCACAGAAGCATTATGCAAGTTGTCCCAGTTGCCACACTTGTGAGTGGCAGTGGAGGGGTCTGACACCAGACACTGGCCGCAGAGCCCAGGCTCTTGAACTCTGCCTTTTTGGGGACCTAGATCTGGAACCCAGGAGGGAGGCATACTCTTTTTAATTTTTTTAAAAACATTTGATCAGCTTGTTTTATTACCCTCCCCCATTTTTCATGGCATATTTTAAAGTAAATTCCAGATATTGGATCATTCTACCTGCCAAAACTTTAGAAGGTCTTTTAAAAAAACCCCATAATCCCATTACCGTTATCACACCTAACCAGGTTAATGATAATTCCTTAATACCCTCCTGTATTCTCAGGGTCACTTTTAACTGGTGAGAAGGGACTGAAGGACAGGAGGGAGCACACGAACGCACCAGGGCTGATGGTGCTCGTGGCTGTGGCTGTTGGCTGTCTGGCGGTCTCGCTGCCCTGCGTCTCCCGGGTCCTGCCATCATTCTCCGCCTGGGGCCAGGCCCTTCAGGCCAGATCAAGGGTGACTCTGATGCCCCCTGCCTCCCCGTTCCCGGGTTGGCGGCTCCAGCAGGCCTGATGCAATGGCACGACCCACTGTCCCCAGTGATGGACACAGCTGCCTGCACTGCACTTCCCCTCCACCCACCTCCGTGGCACCTGCATCTCCTAGTGGGGCTGGAACTGGAATTGGCTCCCTTACCTGAGCATGTCAGGCCCATGGCCACCACCTCCCTACCTCTACTCGATGCCAAGGTTTTTGAACCATTTGCACAGTTTTTGAACATTTTGCACCTACAATGCACTTGTACACCCACATGTATAATCAAAACAAAACTCAAGTAATAATACTTGCCCAGCCTAGGTGACAGAGTAAGACTCTGACTCCAAAAACAAAAAACAAAAAATAAAAATGTACACGTTCAGCCGTGTTCGGTGGCTTAGCCTGTAATCCCACGCCTTTGGGAGGCTGAGGTGAGTGGATTGCCTGAGCCTGTGGGTTCAAGACCCGCCTGGGCAGCAAGACCTCATCTCTACAATAAATCAAAAAATCAGCCGGGCTTGGTAGCGCATGCCTGTAGTTCCGGTTACTTGGAAGGCTGAGGCGGAAGGATCGCCGGAGCCCAGCAGGTCGAGGCTGCGGTGGCCGGGAGCGGCCACTGCACTCCAGTCTGGGTGACAGAGTGAGACTCCGACTCAAAAAAAAAAAATGTACACATTCTAAGAGCCGGCAGATCTGCTTTCCAGATATGTGCCCAAAGAGGTGTGGATAAGGTTGTTCACTTATAGCAGCACTGCAATAAGGGAAAAATCTAGTTTCTTAGTCTAATTTAAAAATTCGAAATAACCCAAATATCTGGCAATGAAGAGTGACTAATAAACTATAGTCTAACAATCATATGGAATGAGCTACTTGATTTTTATTCAACAAACACTTACATAGTGCATGTTCATTGCCAGACACTGTTCTAAGTACTTTATGGACATTTCCTTATTTGACTGGGAGGCAGCAGTGTACAGTAGTTAAGAGCATGGCCTGAATTCAAATCTTGGCTTTCCCACTTAATGACCTTGTGACCTTGGGCAATTTATTTAACCTCTCTGTAACTTGGTTTCCTCATTTGAAAAATGAGAATATCAGCCTGTAATCCCACGCCTTTGGGAGGCTGAGGTAAGTGGATTGCTTGAGCCCGCGGGTTCGAGACCTGCCTGGGCAACTTGGCGAGACCTCATCTCTACAATAAATACAAAAATCAGCCGGGTGTGGTCGCACATGCCTGTAATTCTGGCAACTTGGAAGGCTGAGGTGGAAGGATCGCCGGAACCCAGCAGGTCGAGGCTGCGGTGGCTGGGAGCGGCCACTGCACTCCAGTCTGGTTGACAGAGTGAGACTCCAACTCAAAAAACAAACAAAAGAAAAAAGAAAAAGAAAAAAGAAAAATGAGAATAAAAATATTACTTATTTTATTGGTGTGCTTTATGGATTTGTTTATTTCTGTACAATTTCATTTGAGGAATAATTTGCTGACTGAAAGAATGTGGTAGATCCATATTAACTGGCCTGGAAAGGCCTAGAAGATGCAATTATTAAATGAGAAAAACAAATTGTAGGTAGTTTACACACAGTGTGAATGTACTCACTTAAAAATACGTATAAGCCAGACTCGGTGGCTCAGCCTGTAATCCTGCACTTCAGGAGGCTAAGATGAGTGGATTGCCTGAGCCAGCGGGTTCAAGAACTGACTGGGCAACTTGGTGAGACCTCATCTCTATAATAAATCAAAAAATTAGCTGGGCATGGTAGCACATGCCTGTAGTTCCAGCTACTTGGAAGGCTGAGGTGGAAGGATTGCTGGAGCCCAGCAGGTCGAGGCTGCAGTGGCCAGGAGCATGCCACTGCACTCTACTCTGGGCGACAGAGTGAGACTCCAATTCAAAAAAAAAAAATCCGTGTAAATGGCCAGGCACATTGACTCATGCTTGTAATCCCAGCACTTTGAGAGGCAGAGGCAAGAGAATTGCTTGAGCTCAGGGGTGTGAGACCAGTCTGGGCAACTTGGCAAGACCTCATCTCTACAATAAATCAAGAAAAATTAGCCATGTATGGTGACACATGCCTGTGGTTTTAGCTACTTGGAAGGCTGAGGTGTAAGGATCGCCTGAGTTCAGCAGATCAAGCATGCCACTGCACTGCAACCTGGGCAACAGAGTGAGAGTCTAACTAAAAAAAAAAAAATTTCTAAATGAAGAGAACAAAAGTCTGAAAGGATTCATATCAGACAGATAGTAGAGGTTACATCTCAGATTGGGGGGGATGGGGAATTAAAGGGAATTTGATTTTTTTTTTTTTTTTTTTTTTTGAGTTGGAGTCTCACTCTGTCGCCCAGACTGGAGTGCAGTGGCCGCTCCCAGCCACCGCAGCCTCGACCTGCTGGGCTCCGGCGATCCTTCCGCCTCAGCCTTCCAAGTAGCTGGAACTACAGGAGTGTGCTACCACACCCAGGTAATTTTTTTATTTATTGTGGAGATGAGGTCTCTCCAAGTTGCCCAGGCGGGTCTTGAACCCGACGGCTCAGGCAATCCACTCACCTCAGCCTCCCAAGTTGCGGGATTACAGGCTGAGCCACCGTGCCCAGCTTATTAGTGACATTTTAATTTTTTTACTTAATGCATTCCTGTATTGCTGGTGCCATTAAAAATTAATAGACTATGGGGGACGGTGCCATGTGCAGCTGTCCACGGTCCTGACCTGGGACACTGGGCCTCTGGGGCTCTCTTTCAGCATTTCTGAGAGGTTTGTGAAAAAACAGTTAAGAGAGAGGGCACAGCAGCAGACAGCTGGAAGCAGAGCCACTGATGGCCGGGAAGAAAACTGACAGATTTCAAAAAATAGATTATTTTTGTGTAATTGCAGTTTCTAAGAAAGAGAGGCTTTTCATGTGGGGCTGCCTCTCAAATGTTCTGCATATATTAACCAAAAAAGGAACAGGGGCTCGGTTTACTAAGGACTGTGGAGGGCAGGAGGGAGACCTGGGCTTGCTGGCTAAGGGCCTCAGGGTGAGGTGGTGTCCAGCCACGGGGTTGGGGGTGCTGCCATCAGATTTTCTGGTCACCTCTTCTGTCCTAGGGGCTCTCCTGGCCTAGACACCCCACCCCCAGCTTTCTAGGCTCTGGAGTCTGAGGCTAGACTTACTCCTGTTCAGGCTAACAATATAACCTTGGACTTCCTTTTAAAAAATTAAAAATATGACATTCTCAGTATTATAACAAAAATGTTAATTTCAAAATCATTAGAAAATGTGGATGCCAGGTGTGGTAGCTCATGTCTATAATCCCAGTATTTTGGGAGGCGAGGTGAGAGGATTGACTTGAGGTCAGGGGTTCAAGACCAGTCTAGGCAACTTGATGAGACCTCGTCTCTACAATAAGTCAAAAAATTAACTGGGCATGGTGGCACGTGCCTGTAGTTCCAACTACTTGAAAGACTGAGGTAGATTAATCTCCTGAGCCCAGCAGGTTGAGGCTGTGGTGGCCATGAGCGTGCCACTGCACTCCAGCCTAGGTGACAGAGTGAGACTCCGACTCAAAAAAACCAACAAGCCGGGCTCGGTGGCTCAGCCTGTAATCCTGTGCCTTGGGAGGCTGAGGTGAGTGGATTGCCTGAGCCCACGGGTTCGAGACCCGCCTGAGCAGGCGAGACCTCATCTCTAGTATAAATCAAAAAATTACCTGGGTGTGGTAGCGCACGCCTGTAGTTCCAGCTACTTGGAAGGTTGAGGCGGAAGGATCGCTGAAGCCCGGTAGGTCGAGGCTGCGGTGGCTGGAAGCAGCCACTGCACTCCAGTCTGGGTGATGGAGTGAGCCTTCAACTCAAAAAAAAAAAAACAGACCAAAAAACCCAACAAAACCAAAAAACAAAAAAACCAAAACAGCAACAAAAAAGAAAATGTAGACAAACAAAAATGAGAGACTAAAAGTCACACATGATCTTGCACCCAGAGATAACCACTGTCAACTTGTTTGGTGTATATATTATTCCAGACCTTTTTCTAGGTTCAAATGTATAATTTTTTTATAATAAAAATAGAATAATTCACTGTATTCATTGATGTGGTTTCACTTAACAATGTATGGTAAACACCTTTCTCTAGCATCCAACATTTTCTTACAGCATGATTTTTATGGGTCTATGACATGTCCCATTCTGGTATACAGGATTATAGATCCATCCTGTTGGAATTAGAGGATGCCTCTGGTTTTTCACTGTGGAACATACTTTGGGATATTTATGTTGTAACTTTGCCTTTGGTCACACCTCAATCTGTCCTTGGCTTGGTTAGAGGGGGGATCACCATGATCCCAGGCCTTTATTCTGTGTAGTCACAGCCACAGCAGGGGAGTGTGATTTGATCCTTGACAAATATGAACTGCTGCAGTGATCCCACTCAGCAGTAGACCTTGTCTGAGCATCATGCGCTGTGATACCTCTGTGCCCAGGGTGAGGGCTGCAGAGGTGGAGACCCAGTGAAAAGCACAAGTACTTGACCAGCGATCACCTTCAATGCCTTGCATCTACTAGGGTTGGGGTTGTGCAGTGACCCTAGCAAACTCTTGCACAAATGAATTTCCCCTGCTTTCTTTCAGGGAACACTCATAAGGTGGACCAAAGGCTTCAAGGCCACTGACTGTGAAGGGGAGGACATGGTGGACATGCTCAGGGAAGCCATCAAGAGGAGAAATGTAGGATGTGGTATCGAGGCTCACACCTAATGCTGCCCCCTTTCCCCAGGTCCCTCTGCTCTGCCATCCTGTGCCCAGTCCCAGTGACTCTGGCCTTTGTCCACGTGGGCTGGTATGCCCCTCCTAAGCCTGTTTGACTTGCACATCCTGCTTACAGTAGAGCCGCTTCCTTTGCAGGAGTTTGACCTGGACGTAGTTGCACTCGTGAATGACACAGTAGGGACCATGATGACCTGTGCCTATGAAGATCCTAATTGCGAGATTGGCCTGATTGCCGGTAAGTGGTCCAAACTACCCATTGACTTAAACCCGTTGGATCCTTTGGAGATTTCCGTAATGAGAGTAGGGAGCCATGGTTCCATTATCCAGAGGCTCTGTCCTAGGCAGAAATACAGTTAAGATCGAGATTCCTAGCCAGGCGCAGTGGCTCATGCCTTTAATCCCAGCACTTTGGGAGATGGAGGTGAGAGGATTGCCTGAGCCCACAGGTTTGAGACCAGCTTGGGCAGCATGGTGAGACCTCGTCTCTACAATAAATAAAAAAAAAATTAGCTGGGCATGGTGGCACACACCTGTAGTTCCAGCTACTTGGAAGACTGAGGCGGAAGGATCGCCTGAGCCTGGCAGGTCGAGGCTGTGGTGACTGTGCCACTGCCCTCCAGCCGGGGCGACAGAGTGAGTCTCTGACTCAAAAAAAAAAAAAAAAAGATTTGGATTCCAAGTTGCCTAATTTTTTCTCCATTAAGGATCCTAAGCCAAGGTCATGCTTTCTGTTAAGGAAGCAGAATGACACAAGAAGAAGGGATTTTAAAATTATAGCCTTGAGGCAGATAATCTTGGGAGGAAAGAGACTATAATTGGATCATATTGACCTGGGGCTTAGGGAGCTAGATGTTCACTCTGGCTTCGATGTGTATCTCCTCTGTTCTCTGAATTCCCCTGGCTCTCAGGGTGCACAGAAAGGGGAAGGATGGAAAAGAAATTCAGAAGAAGAAAAGGGAGTAGGCTGCAGTGATACAGACATTATAGTGGTCTTCGGGAGAAGGCTGACAGTGATGGCAGCCAAGCGTGGATTCCAGGGGGAATAACTCTTCCTAAGAGGTGGGGGATGAGTAGGATTTGAACAGGTGGAGATGGGGACAAAGGGCATTCCAGGTGACAGGCACAGGCTAAGTGATGACAGAACTGGGGAAGTTGTTCCATTTGGTCATCTGGGCTTCCTGAGTATAAGTAGCAGGTTGCACAGGGAGATGGGATATACTAAGGTCTCTTCAATGCCAGGTAAGAGGTTTCATCTCACACTAACCCTTCCACGCTTTGTGAACTTGGATAGGTTGCTGCTTCTGTCTGACTTGAGTTTCCTCGACTGTAGGTAGGGCTGAGCTAGATCTAGGAGGACAAAGAGGTGAGCCTATTTGATTGACTATAATGATTAACTGGTCTGCTGTGTTGACAGTCGTTCTAAGGTGAAGTTATAGTCGAGGAAGAGGGTGGCTCACAGGTGCCAAGTGTTTGCTTGTTCAAGACTACATGATTCCCTGTGGTCCCTTCCAGCTCTCACTGCTAATTCTGTGACCACTTGGAAGCTTTGTGTGCCTATGGCTTTACGATGATTATGGTGATGACGGCAGGTGCCACTTATTGAATGCTCATCATATGGAGATTTACAATTATTACCTCAGAGCAAATCCATAGAACTGGGTACAGTGGCTCATCTGTAATTCCAGCACTTTGGGAGGCTGAGGCAGGAGGATCACATGAGAACAGGAGTTTGAGACAAGCCTGGGCAACATAACAAGACCTCGTCTCTACAAAAAATAGAAAAATTAGTTGAATGTGGGGATACACGCCTGTAGTTCCAGCTACTCAGGAGACTGAGGAGGAAGGATCGCTTGAGTCCAGGAGGTTGAGGCTGTGGTGAGCTGTGATCATGCCATTGCCCTCTGGGCCAGGAGACAGAGTAAGACTGACTCAAAAAAAAATATATATCCATAGGCAGGTCTTATTTTCTTTATACAAATGAAGAAACCGAGCCTCTGAAAGATGAGACACTTGCCTAAAGCCAGTCAGTTGAGCATAAAGCTGGACTCACACCCAGCAGCATCTGACTCCAGGCCTAGATTCTTTTTTATTTTATGATTTTAATTTATTTTTTTATTATAAAGATGTGGGATACAATTCGGGGTTAGGTATACAAACAGTGATTATGCAGGTACCCTTGTAGATGAGGTGTGCCCCTACCTCCCCTAGCAGTTTCCCTCAATTGCCATTCCCACCCCCCCCACTACTGCACATCCCTTTTTTATAGTATTATGATAATTGTTCAAAGTCCACTTATGAGTGAGAACATATGGTACTCTGTTCTTTGTTTGTTTGTTTTTTTGAGTTGGAGTCTCACTCTGTTGCCCAGACTGGAATGCATTGGCTGCTCCCGGCCACCGCAGCCTCGACCTGCTGGGCTCCGGTGATCCTTCCGCCTCAGCCTTCCGAGTAGCCGGAATTACAGGCACGCGCTACCACGCCCAGCTAATTTTTTGATTTATTGTAGAGATGAGGTCTCACCAAATTTCCCAGGCGGGTCTCGAACCAGCGGGCTCAGGCAATCCACTCACCTTGGCCCCCCAAAGCGCTGGGATTACAGGCTGAGCTACCGAGCCTGGCCCTGTTTGCTTCTGTGATAGATCACTGAGTATGACAGACTCTAAATCCACCTAAGTTGCTGCAAAGTCCATGTTTGTCCTTCTTTATGGCTGCATAATATTCCATTATGTATATGTACCACTTTTTAAAAAAATCCAGTCCAGCTTCAATGAGCAGTATGTTTTTCTTTTTGTTATTGTGAATAGAGCTGCAACAAACATACACGTGTAGGTATCTTTTTTGTAGAATGATTTGAGTTCTTCTGGGTATATTCCCAATAGGGGAATTGCTGGGTCATATGGAAGGCCAATTTCTAGTTCTTTCAGAA
>NW_007259742.1:595909-601766 GCF_000164805.1 Carlito syrichta
CCCAGGCGGGTCTCGAACCCACGGGATCAGGTAATCCACTCACCTCAGCCTCCCAAAGGCACGGGATTACAGGCTGAGCCACAGAGCCCAGTAGGATTCCATTTTTATATCACAGTCATAGATGTGTATGTTTATTATAACTGTTATCAAATTTCAGTGAGGTATCTTATTGGAACAAAAGTGAAATACTATGACGCGTTTTTGACAGGTAAACGGGAGGGGTCCCTTTTTCTTTTCTTTTTTTTTTTGAGTCGGAGTCTCACTCTGTCACCCAGGCTGGAGTGCTGTGGTATGCTCACAGCCACCCTAGCGTTGACCTGCTGGGCGGGCTCTGACAATTCTTCCACCTCAGCCTTCCAAGTAGCTGGAACTAAAGGTATGCACCACCAAACCTGGCCAATTTTTTGATTTATTATGGAGACGAGATCTCACCATGTTGCCCAGGCTGGTCTTGAACCCCTGGGCTCAGGCAATCCTCTTGTCTCAGCCTTCCAAAGTGTTGGGATTACAGGTTTGAGCTACCGCACCCAGTGGGTCTTTTTTTCTAATGATCACAAGGCACCATAAAGGATAGTGGTGGTTCTGGGAATGAGGCAGAGACTGTCAGAATGACTGTTTGTGGGAGGCATGGTGACTGAGTGGACCTTCTCAGCATGGACTTTTAGTAAATCCGGTTTAGAAGCCAACATCTTCAGCTTTTCAAGATGGCTTCCAGGTTGATGGCCTCTTCTGCAAGTGGAGAAGTGGCCACACCTGAAATGAGAGTGCTGGTTCTCGACCATGATGTCATATCCTACCAGGAGGTACAATAACTTGTAAGATATATTACAGCTACTAAACACACTAACAATATAGCACATACTAGTCTGAGCACAGTGGCTCATGCCTGTAATCCCAGCAGTTTGAGAGGCTGGGCAAGAGGATTGCTTGAGCCTAGGAGTTTGAGACCAACCTGGGCAATATAGTGAGACCTCTCCTCTACAAAAAAAATTTTAAAAATTAGCTGGGTGTGGTGGTGCACACCTGTAGCCCCAGCTACTTCAGAGGCTGAGGTGGAAGGATTGCCTGAACCCAGGAGGTTGAGGATGCAGGAGTTGTGAGTATGCCACTGAACTCCAGCCTGGGCAGCAGAGTGAGACCCCCAACTTAAAAACAAAAGCAAAGCAAAACTGAGAATACTGACTGGTCAAAAAAATAATAAATTAGAGTAGATTTTCACTTGCATTCTGATCTATCTTCTTGAGTAGGAGAGAAAGGGGGAGATAGAGACAGAGCCAGCATGCTAGGACTTGAGAATTACTTGGGTCTATCCACTAGAACAGGGGTTGGCAAACTTCTATAAAAGACCGGGTAGAGCCGGGCTCAGTGGCTCAGCCTGAAATCCCGCGCTTTGGGAGGCTGAGGTGAGTGGATTGCCTGAGCCCGTGGGTTTGAGACCCGCCTGGGCAACTTGGCAAGCCCTCATCTCTACAGTAAATCAAAAATCAGCCGGGCGTGGTAGCGCACGCCTGTAATTCGGCTACTTGGAAGGATGAGGCGGAAGGATCACTGGAGCCCAGCAGGTCGAGGCTGCGGTGGCCGGGAGCGGCCACTGCACTCCAGTCTGGGCGACAGAGTGAGACTCCAAAAAAAAAAGGACCAGGTAGTTAATGTTTTGGATTTTGCAGGTCATATGATCTTTCTCACAATGAGACTCAGTGTTTGAATATATAAAGTAAGGGAAAACATCATTTTCTTTTGATGGGGACTGCCCAAGTCCAGAGGTTAAGCCAATGGGAAACAGGATGGGATGCCTGGGCCGTAGACACCTTGGAAGTGGATCATCCAAGAGTGTTGTCTCCGAGGATCTCAGGCAAGGCCAAGATCAGCTCTGGCAGTTTCTTGCCCTCCTTTAGCACTGGTCTTTGTAGCTGGAAGGCAAACGAGTTGTGGTATGCCCAGATGAGCCAGAGATTGCTTGAAAAAGAAAGGACCTTATATCTGAATCCCAGGCTAGGGCATCTGAGTATCATGGCTCATTCCAAGGGGCAAGTTCCTTCTGACTTGGTTTTGTGTCTGTGTCCACTGAAGACTCATTAGATGGTGGGGTTTTTTTTTTTTTGAGCCACCGAGCCCAGCTAAGATGGAGGGTTTAAGAAGGCAGTGCACTTGAACTTTCCTTGCAGCCACCACTATTTGTCTGTTCCAGTGTTGGATCCTTAGGCTGACGAGGCTTGAGCAGTTAAGAGTACTCAAGTCCAGCACATAAGTGCCTTCCATTTGGCTCTGAGGCAATAGCATCAATGAAGCTGTATCACTGTCACTCATGCCTGTGTAGCATGCCTTCCCAGTGCCTGATCAGCACAAGGCCCCTTTTCCCTCTTGCTCCTGGCTATCATGGAAGTGACAGCATGGTAGAAAGGAGGAAGGAAACTAACACTTTTGAGCACACCCAATTTGTGCAGTTTAAATGTATTATCTTGGTTGGGCTCGGTGGCTCAGCCTGTAATCCCAGCACTTTGGGAGGCTGAGGTGAACCCGCGGGTTCAAGACCCGCCTGGGCAACTTGGTGAGACCTCATCTCTACAATAAAACCAAAAATTAGCCGGGCATGGTAGCGCGCGCCTGTAGTTCCAGCTACTTGGAAGGCTGAGGCGGAAGGATCGCCGGGAGCGGCCACTGCACTCCAGTCTGGGTGGCAGAGTGAGACTCTAACTCAAAAAAATAAAAAATAAAAAAAATAAATGTATTATCTTATGGAGCAGAATCTCTGTTGAAGCACATTTGTAGTACAAAGCCAAGAATTGGCTCTGGGGCCGGGAGCAGGGACTGACTTTTGCTTAGTACCTACTGTGTACCAGATGCTTGGCTTCTAACAGAACTGTGGGTCGCTGCCTGCTCCCCACTTTGTAGACATAGTTTACAGTGCCTGCTCATGCCCTACAGCTAGCATGTGGCGCAGCTGGGACCTGGATCTGGCCAGCATGGCTCCAAACCCTAGCTTCTCCTATCATGCTGTCTTCTGCAATACATTGGTGCCCTCCCAACGTTACCCATCTTTCCCTAACAGATATGAGAAAATGACCAGTGGGATGTACCTGGGGGAGATCGTACGGCAGATCCTGATTGACCTGACCAAGCAGGGTCTCCTCTTCCGAGGGAAGATTTCAGAACGCCTCCGGACCAGAGACATCTTCGAAACTAAGTTTCTGTCCCAGATCGAAAGGTGAAGTGTGATCACGTTCCTTGTGAGAGGCTCTGCCTGGGTTGTGCTGTTGTCATGCTAGGGTTGGGCTGATTGGAGATTTAGAAATGAAAACCGAAGGGTCCTGGCTCAACAGGAGATTGCCTCTGGGGGTTGCTCCCTTTCTCCAGCTGAGTCAGGATCATCGCCTCAAAACCCAGGCGCACAGCTGTAGGGCCAACAACCTGCCTGGGCCTCACAGTGCTTAGCAGAAATGGCTAAGTCCTCCACTGAGGTTCCTGAACAGTTATACAGGAGTTAAGTTCCAGCTGAAAAAGAATCCTCTTTTGGTCAGGCATAGTGGCTCATGCCTGTAATTCCAGCACTTTGGGAGACTAAGGCGAAAGGATTGCCTGAACCCATGGGTTCAAGTCCAGCCTGGGCAACATGGTGAGACTTGTCTCCACAACAAATCAAAAAATTAGCTGGGGGTGGTAGTGCACGCCTGTGGTTCCAGTACTTGGAAGACTGAGGTGGTAATTTCACCTGAGCCCAGTAAGTCAAGGCTGCAGTGGCCATGAGTGTGCCACTGCACTCCAGCCTGGGAGGCAGAGTAAGACTCTTACTCAAAAATCATCGTCATCATCATCATTCTCTTTTATTCCTAGAAAGATAATCTGCCCATAAAATGAAAGGAAAATCTGAAGAAAAAAATGCTCACCCATATGCTCACTACCAAATACAGCTATTTTGATTTTTGTGTATCAAAAAAAATTTTTTTTTAGTCAGAGTCTCACTCTGTCATCCAAGCTGGAGTTCAGTGGCACACTCAAGGCCACTGCAGCCTCAACCTACTAAACTCCAGTGATTCTTCCACCTCAGCCTTCCAAGTAGCTGGAACCAGAGGCCCGTACCACCATACCTGGCTAATTTTTTTATTTATTGTAAGGACAAGATAACGCCAAGTTGCCCAGGCTGGTCTTGAATCCCTGGGCTCAGGAAGTCTTCTCACTTCGGACTCCCAAAACACTGGGATTACAGGTGTGAGCCACCACACATGGCCTATTTTTGTATATTATATTCCTTTTTTTTTTTTGAGTTGGAGTTCCACTCTGTCGCCCAGACTGGAGTGCAGTGGCTGCTCCCAGCCACCGCAGCCTCGACCTGCTGGGCTCCGGCGATCCTTCCGTCCCAGCCTTCCAAGTAGCCGGAATTACAGGCATGGACTACCATGCCTGGCTGATTTTTTGATTTATTGTAGAGATGAGGTCTTGCTACCCAGGCGGGTCTCGAACCCGTGGGCTCAGGCAATCCACTCACCTCAGCCTCCCAAAGGCGTGGGATTACAGACTGAGCCACCGAGCCCAGTTTATATTCCCTTTTAAATTCTCGAACATGCCAGGCTCGGTGGCTCAGCCTGTAATCCTGTGCCTTGAGAGGCTGAGGTGAGTGGATTGCCTGAGCCCACGGGTTCGAGACCCGCCTGGGCAACTTGGCGAGACCTCATCTCTACAATAAATCAAAAATCAGCCGGGGATGGTGGGGCGCGCCTGTAGTTCCAGCTACTTGGAAGACTGAGGCGGAAGGTTCGCCAGAGCCCAGCAGGTCGAGGCTGCGGTGGCCGGGAGCAGCCACTGCACTCCAGTCTGGGCGACAGAGTGAGACTCCAACTCAAAAATAAATAAATAAATAAATAAATTCTTGAACACATGCATTTTTATAATCATAATCATATTACATATATTGCTCTGTATATTATGTAGTAAGTGCTTATTCGTGAAAATTTTCATTTACAATTTTGGTTTTTATTTACTTTTTTTTTTTGAGTTGGAGTCTCACTCCGTCATCCAGGCTGGAGTGCAGTGGCGTGCTCACAGTCACATAGCCCTGACCTGTTAGGCTCAGGTGATCCTTCCACCTCAGTCTTCCAAGTAACTGGAACTACAGGCATGCGCTACCACACCTGGCTAATTTTTGAATTTATTGTAGAGATGAGGTCTCACCAAGTTGCCCAGGCTGTTCTTTAACCCGTGGGCTCAGGCAATCCCCTCACCTCGGCCTCCCAAAGTGCTGGAATTACAGGCTTGAGCCACCGTGCCTGGCCTTCATTTAATTTTTTTTTTTTTTTGAGTTGGAGTCTCACTCTGTCACCCAGACTGGAGTGCAGTGGCCGCACCCAGCCACTGCAGCCTCGACCTGCTGGGCTCTTGTGATCCTTCAGCCTCAACCTTCCAAGTAGCTGGAACTACTGGTGTGCGCTACCACGCCCAACTAATTTTTGATTTATTGTAGAGATGAGGTCTCGCCAAGTTTCCCAGGCAGGTCTCAAACCTGCGGGCTCAGGCAATCCACTCACCTCAGCCTCCCAAAGCCTGAGATTACAGGCTGAGACACCGAACCCGGCTTCATTTACTTTTTATTATGAGAAGTTTTTTTTGTTTTGTTTTTTTTGAGTTGGAGTCTCACTCTGTCGCCCAGACTGGAGTGCAGTGGCCGCTCCCAGCCACCACAGCCTCGACCTGCTGGGCTCCGGCGATCCTTCCGCCTCAGCCTTCCAAGTAGCTGGAACTACAGGCATGCGCTACCACGCCTGGCTGATTTTTTGATTTATTGTAGAGATGAGGTCTCACCAAGTTGCCCAGGCAGGTCTTGAACCCGCGGGCTCAGGCAATCCACTCACCTCAGCCTCCCTGC
>NW_007259742.1:601892-606592 GCF_000164805.1 Carlito syrichta
CCACTCACCTCAGCCTCCCAAAGGCGCAGGATTACAGGCTGAGCCACCAAGCCTGGCTATGAGAAGTTTTAAGCATATATGAGTAGAGGGAGAAGTAAAATGAACTCAGCATTTCCATCACTACCCTGAACAATGATCAACTCATGGCCAGACTGGGTTCATCCATATACTCCTGCTGCCTCCACCCCCCAGGATGGGTTAATTGGAAACAAATCTTACATTTTATGTCAGTTTATCTGCAAACACTTCAAAATGTACTTCCAAAATACATGGCTTCTTAAAAAAAACATGACTACAATACCATGATCATACTGAAGTAGCTGATTATACACCTTCATCTCACAAAATATCCTGTTAGTATTCCTAATTCCTGAATTGCCAAAAACGAGTGGTTTTCACAGTTTATTTGTTTACATAAGTATCCAAACAAGGTTCATACATTGCATTTGGTAGATGTGTGTCTTAGATCTCTTTGAATCCACAGGTTTCCCTCCCTCTCTTGTTTTCCCTTGCAATGTGTTTTTGAAGAAACTATCATCTTATCCTATAGGTTTTCTATATTATAGATTTTGTTGATTATAGTGCTTGGCATTTCCCTCTCTCTCTTATATTTCCTGAAAACTCATAGTTAGACCCAGATGCTTGGTTAGATTCAGTGCTGGATTTTGGACGAGAATATTTCATGGATTGGCTCTGAGTTATCTGTCTGCCTCTCTTTCTCTGAAGATGTTATCAGTCATTGGTGCTTATTGCCTCTATCTATAATTTCACTAGAGACTGCAAAGTGGTTATGATTTAATGCTATCACTCCTGCATTTATTAGCTGGAATACTTCTAGAAAGAGGAACTTTCCCTTGACAACTCTTTCGTGTAATTATCATTTTGAGTGGCTGCATAATGTTACCTTATGTTACTGTACTATAATTTTACTTTTCCTTTGGTATAAGATGTCTAGCTTGTAATTTATAAATTGCTGCTATTCTGAGTAATGCCATAATTATTCTTTTTCTACACATAGTCATTTAAATATTGTGAATTATTTCCTTAGTAGTAGAAATATTTGGTTAAAACAAGCATTTTTCGGGTGCAGGGGGGCACACTTCATCAATGAGGGTACCTGATCTCAAACCAGGTGATGTGGGGACCAAAGTGAGGCCCAAATTACCTGTACAATGACCATTCGTATACCTGAATGGTCATTGTACCCCACATCTTTAAAATAAAAAATTTTTTTAAAAAGTATTTTCCTGTGGATACACTGAGTTTTTGTTTTGTTTTGTTTTTTGAGTCAGGGTTCTCACTCTGTTGCCCAGGTCGGAGTGCAATCACAGCTCACCATGACCTCGAATTCCTGGGCTCAAGTGATCACCTACCTCAGCTTCCCAAGTAGCTGGGATTACAATCATGTGCCACCATATCTGGCTACTTTTTGAATTTTTTTATGGTGATGAGGTCTCACTATGTTGCCTAGGCTGGCCTCAAACTCCTGGGCTCAAGCATTCCTCTTACCTTGGCCTCCCAAAGTGCTGGGATTGCAGGCATGAGCCACTGAGCCCAGCCAATCAACTAATTTTTAAAGAAGTAGTCCCAGTTTCCACCACTAGTTATGTACAAATGTGTTCATTTCACTGCTTTTTGTACCAGCACTGGATGTTATCTGATGCTTTGTGTTTGATTTTCTCTGTTTGCTTCATTCGTTTAATTCTCCTGGTCTTTATGGTTAGATGCCTGAAAACAAAAATGACTTTACAGAGGGAAAAAGAGAAAACACGTTATAAACGAAAGTGGTGTACTTAATGAGGGCAATCAATTGGGTTGTTGTAGAGGAGTTCTCATTGTCCAAGGAGATGGTGGCAGAATCTATAATAGCTGGAGTAATTGTGTGCTTTTGAAGTGTTGGCTAGCAGATATTGAGCTTCCTTCTTCTGTCTAGGTTTCAGTCCATCAGATCTGAAAAAACAGGTTAAAAGTCATTGACCGCCGGGTGCGGTGGCTCATACCTATAATCCCAGCACTTAGGGAGGTGGAGGTGAGAGGATTGCCTGAGCTCAGGGGTTCAAGACCAGCCTGGGCAACTTGGCGAGACCTCGTCTCTACAATAAATCAAAAAATTAGCTGGATATGGTGGCTCACACTTGTAGTTCCAGATACTTGGAAAGGCTGAGGAGGAAGGATTGTCTGAGCCCCGCAGGTCAAGATTGCAGTGACTGTGAACCTGCCACTGCACTCCAGCCTGGGCGGCAGAGTGAAACTCCAACTTAAAAAAAAAAAAGTCATTGGCTGGGTGCAGTGGTTCACGCCTGTAATCCCAGCACTTTGGGAGGCCAAGGTGAGAGGAATGCTTGAGAGTAGAAGGTTGAGATCAGCCTGGTCAACATAGCAAGACTTCTACTCTAGAAAAAAAAAAAATTAGCTGAGCACATGCCTGTATTTCCAGCTACTTGGGAGGTTGAGGCAGGAGGATTGCCTGAGCCCAAGAACTATAGTGAGCTGTGATTGTGCCACTGCACTTTAGCCTGGGTAACAGAGTGAGACCTTGAATCAAAAAAATAAAAAAGTTATCACTTTTGGTGACCAGAGGGATCTTCTTTTGCTATGGGAAACCAGCTTCTTTCTTATTTGTAACAGATAAGCAAATTTACCTATTTTTGCCTTGCTTCTTTCTTTTTTCTTTTTTCTTTTTACAAAGAATGTTGTTCCCGGACAAAATACAAAGAATGTTGTTCCTGGACAACATACAAGGTGGCAACACCCATGTGTCTCCAGAAATATTTGCTTCTGTTGCACAAGAGGTGTCTGCTTTGATTTTTACAGGCTTTAAAGGAAAAACTTCATGGAATAATAATAATAATAATTAATCACCTAGTGCCAGTTAGAAAATGGTAGGTGCTTTGCTAACTGTTGCACTTTTCAAAGCATGTTGTCATACAGGTTGGACAGTGTCCTCAGGGGAAGAGTCCTGAGCTTACGGTATCAGAGCTTGAGGTTAAGATTTATCTTTACCCCTCTGCCTGTGTGTGCTGCATGACCCGGGCTGGTTGCTTCACATCTTTGGACGCAATTTCCTTCTTTGTAAGATAAATAGTTGCTCTGTTGCTTAAGCCCCAGGATTGCTCTGAAGATGGAGTAAAAGAATAGATAGGAAAGAACTAGGTGAGCTGTGAAGGGCTAGGCCCTGGAAGGAATTGCAGATTTTTCTCTTTAGACACACCTGGAAAAAGCTTTCATTCTTTTTTAAAAAAAAAAACTAAGTCCGGGTGGACATGGTGGCTCACGCCTATAATCCCAGCACTTTGGGAGGCCTAGGTGAGAGGATTGCCTGAGCCCATGGGTTCAAGACCAGCCTGGGCAACTTGGTAAGACCTCATCTCTACAGTAAATCAAAAAATTAGCCAGGCGTGGTGGCGCGTGCCTGTAGTTCCAGCTTCTTGGAAGGCTGAGGCGGAAGGATCACCTGAGCCCAGCAGGTCGAGGCTGTGGTGGCCATGAGCGTGCCACTGCACTCTAGCCTGGGTAACAGAGTGAGAATTCAACTTAATTAAAAAACTAAGTCTGAACTGAACAGAAAAAACCTTTTTTTCTTACTACACAAATGTTACTTATTCATTTTAGGGTGTCTAAAAAATGCAGAAAAGCAAGAGAAATAAAATCCCAATTACCTGTAATCCTACCATCATGTGAATAGATTTCCTTCAGCTTTTCTTTTCTGTACAAGGACAAATATTGAAACAAACAAACAAAAAAACCAAGATCATTAGTCAGGGTGTGGAGGCTGAGGTGGGAGGAGCCCTTGAACCCAGGAATTTGAGGCTACAGTAAGCTATGATTGCACCATTCCAGCCTGGCAACAGAGCATGACTCTGCTAAAAAAACAAACAAAAAACAAAAACCCAAGATCACATTGCACATAGTATTTTATCATCTGTTTTTTTCACTATGTCATGAACATTTTCCATGGCATTAAATATTCTCATAGGAACGCATCCCTAACAACGCTCTTGTAACCTATCAAGGCTATAACTTCGCGCTGTTTAACTTGGGAATCAGGGCTGTGTACGTACCACTAATTGCCATTGGTTCACTGTGAGAAGATCATGTCTAGACTCAAGGCCAGTCTATCTCCATGATGAGTACTTCTCTGTGTGTATTTATGGTCCTACTGTGTTCCCATCCTCTAAGGTACTGATTGTGTTTTGTTTGTTCATTTATTTACTTGTTTATTGAATGTACCCAGCTCCATATTGGCCAGTATTGAAAATATAGTCTTATCCTCAAAGAGCGGAGAAATCAGAAAAAGGGAAAAACAAAGCAGAAAAAGTTCAACAAAAGGAAAGTTGGCTTCCAATTGAATGGGGCCAGAGTAGCAGGAACTGGCAGGATTCGTGGGAAAGTGCTAAAATTGATGTGAGAAGGCTTGTGTTTGAGACTCTGCCTCTCCTGTCTGAGAAGACAGGGTTCTAGCACACTGAGCTTCGGACCCCTCTTCTGAAAAGTACCTGGTATGCTGGTTGCTGAATCTAGCATAGCTCCTGGTATGCTCATAGATATGGACACACCCAGCACAAGAAGTGTTCACACTGTGTTTTTTTTTTTTTTTTTGAGTTGGAGTCTCACTCTGTCGCCCAGACTGGAGTGCAGTGGCCGCTCCTGGCCACCGCAGACTCAACCTGCTGGGCTCCGGCGATCTTTCTGCCTCATCC
>NW_007259742.1:607083-611108 GCF_000164805.1 Carlito syrichta
AAGTTGGACTGTCACTCTGTCACACAGACTGGAGTGCAGTGGCTGCTCCTGGTCACCGCAGACTCGACTTGCTGGGCTCCAGCGATCCTTTCACTTCAGCCTTCCAAGTAGCTGGAACTACAGGCATGCGCTACCACACCCAGTTAATTTTTTTATTTTATTGTAGAGATGAAGTCTCGCCAAGTTGCCCAGGTGGGTCTTGAACCCGCAGGCTCAGGCAGTCCACTCACCTCAGCCTCCCAAAGCACGGGATTACAGGCTGAGCCACAGAGCCCTGCTGTAAGTGTCAGCTTCTAAGGCACTCTGCTCCAATTAGCCATTGCCTGGCTCCTTTTTCCCTCCCTTCTGCTAGGGCATCTAAGAATGGGGAAGCTTGAGTTGTGCTAAGCGGGTCCCAGGGCCCCAGAAAGCAGGGCCTGACTCCTGTTCTGCTTGCCCGCAGTGACCGGCTGGCCCTCCTTCAGGTCAGGAGGATCCTGCAGCAGCTGGGCCTGGACAGCACGTGTGAAGACAGCATCGTAGTAAAGGAAGTGTGCGGAGCTGTGTCCCAGCGGGCGGCCCAGCTCTGTGGTGCTGGCCTGGCTGCCATTATGGAAAAAAGGAGGGAAGACCAGGGGCTCGAGCACCTAAAGATCACTGTAGGTGTGGACGGTACCCTGTACAAGCTGCACCCTCAGTGAGTACCCTCGCGAGGCATGGTGGGAGGCAGGGGAGGTGCTAGGGGCTGAGTGTGGACTGGGCATGTCCTGGTCACCTGCAGAATGTGCAGTTGTGTGTCCTTGTCCTTTTATGAGAAAGGTGTGCTGTGGGGTGAAGTCACCTGTTAAATCTACACTTGGCTGGGTTCGGTGGCTCAGCCTGTAATCCCATGCCTTTGAGAGGCTGAGGTGAGTGGATTGCCTGAGCCCGTGGGTTCGAGACCCATCTGAGCAACTTGGCGAGATCTCATGTCTACAATAAATCAAAAATTAGTCGGGCATGGTAGCGCGCACCTGTAGTTCCAGCTGCTTGGAAGGCTGAGGCGGAAGGATCGCCGGAGCCCAGCAGGTCGAGGCTGCGGTGGCCGGGAGTGGCCACTGCACTCCAGTCTGGGTGACAGAGTGAGACTCTGACTCAAAAAAAAAAAAATCTACACTTGGTCTTAGCCACAAGGCCGAGACGTGATCACCTGTTAAATCTGACGGACAAGGTGTGAGCCCTGGTGCCTCTGCTTCCTGGTAGTACACACGATATGGGAATGTTAACCGACCTCTCAAAACCCCAAGCTCCTCATCTGGAAAAGGCCAGCGGTAATAATCCCCACCTTGCTAGACTAAATGCATGGGATTAAGTGAGTTAATACATGCAAAGTGCTTCCAACAGTGCTCAAGAAATATAAATTATGATTATGATGATCATATTCTCACCCAACCTCAAAGGGTAGAAATGAGAACTGGTTATTTTGCACAGTGTAGGGCATTTGCAAGGATAAACTGGTTATAATTTTCTTAGCTCAGAGTGAGTGGACAGGATTAAGAGCCTGACACAGGCAAGGAGGCTCTGCTGCCTAGAAGCCAGGAGGCCTAGGACCTATGTCTTACCCTCTTCAGCCTCAGTTCTTTTTCTCTGAAATGAAGACAAAAATTGTTCCCACCTCAGAGGTTGTTGTGAGGATTAAGTTAAATGGTGTCTGTAGAGTGTGGGGCACATCACAAAAGCATCAGTAATGAAATCCTTTTTTTTTTTTTTTGAGTTGGAGTCTCACTCTGTTGCCCAAGCTGGAGTACAGTGACACACTCACAGCCACCACAGCCTCGACCTGCTGGCCTCAGCCTTTCGAATAGTTGGAACTACAGGCATGTGCCACCACACCTGGCAAATTTTTTGATTTATTGTAGAGATGAGGTCTTGCTAAGTTGCCCAGGCTGGTCTCGAACCCCTGGTCTCAGGGCAGTCTTCTCACCTCGGCCTCCCAAAGTGCTGGGATTATGGGCAGGAGCCACCGTGCCCAGCTTGAAACCTATTATTGTTATTCCATGTTTTACATTTTGTTTTGGTGAAAACCCAAAGTAATAACAAGCTTATAACAATTTCTCATTATGCTGAAATATATTCATGAGCATATTATTATTATAATCCTGAATCCTTAGCCCTTCCTGTGATGCAGACTAATTATCCAAAATAACGGAGTTGTATCTTCTCCTGGTCTAGTTCCTACAACACTCACCCTTGAAGCAAGCCTTGAGCAAGGGATTACAAAAAAAACAAAAAAAACACATGACCATTTCATCATTTCATGAAAATCCTAAGGGATACATGCACACAGACACAAATACACACAAAAACTATTAGAACTAGCAAACAAGTTCAGCAAATAAAGCCTTATGGTCTAATGATTTTTGACAAGGGTGTCATGACCATTCAGTAGGGAAAGTATATCTTTTCTTTTCTTCTCTTTTTGTTTTTGAGTTGGAGTCTCACTCCATTGCCTGGCCACTGCAGCCTCGACCTGCTGGGCTCTGGCGATCCTTCTGCCTCAACCTCCCAAGTAACTGGAACTACAGGTGTGCTCTACCACGACGCTCGGCTAATTTTTTTTTTGATTTATTGTAGAGATGAGGGCTCACCAAGTCGCCAGGGGTAGGGATGGGGGTGTGGGGGGTGTGGGGGGGTTTGGGGTGTCTCTCAAACCCGCGGGCTCAGGCAATCCACTCACCTTGGCCTCCCAAAGCACTGGGATTACAGGATGAGCCCCTGAGCCTGGCCCAATGTCTTGTCAACCAATGGTACAACAGTTGGTTACCCACATACAAAGAGACAAGATTGGATCCCTACTTCAAACTATATACAAAAATTAACTCAAAAGGGATCAAAGACAATGTAAGAGTTGAAACTATAAAAATCTTAGAGAAAAACATAGGTGGGATGGGTGTGGTAGCTCACACCTATAATCCCAGCATTTGGGAGGCTGAGGTGGGAGGATTGCTTGAGGACAGGCATTTGAGACCGAGGTGGGTAACATAGTGAGACCCTGATGTTATATTTTAAAAAGAAGAAGAAAAAAAGAAAACATAGATGTAAATTCTTGTGACCTGGATTAGGCAATGATTTCTCAAATCTGACATTAAAAGAACAAAATATACAGATTATAGGCACAAACAAAGAATTTGATAAAATCCCACACTTTTTCATGATAAAAGCACTCAACAAACTAGAAATAAGGGCATTTTCTTTTTCTTTTTCTTTTTTTTGAGTTGGAGTCTCACTCTGTCGCCCAGACTGGAGGGCAGTGTTCGCTCCCAGCCACCGCAGCCTTGACCTGCCGGGCTCCGGTGATCCTTCCGCCTCAGCCTTCCAGTAGCTGGAACTACAGTGTGTGCTACCACGCCTGGCTCATTTTGATTTATTGTAGAGATGAAGTCTCACCAAATTGCCTGGGCAGGTCTCGAACCCGCGGGCTCAGGCAATCCACTCACCTCAGCCTCCCAAAGGCGCGGGATTACAGGCTGAGCCACTGAGCCTGGCTTGAGGGCATTTTCTTAACCTCACAAAGAGCATCTAAGAAAACCCACAGCTAACACCTTCTAAAGAGTTAAAGGATAGGTGCTTTTCTCTTAAAAGCAGAAACAAGACAAGGATTTGCATTCTCACCGCTGAGGCTCAGCACTGTTCTGCCTGAGTATTGCCTCCAGATAATCAGATGGTTTTTATCTCTTAGTCAAGATTTGATTCAAGGGAAAGGCTTGTAACAACCAGACCAAAAATATGAGAACCCAAGAGGAAAATCAAAAACAAATTTAGCCAGGGCTGTTAGGCAAGAAAAAGAAATATAAGGCATCATAGCAAAAAGGTGAAAGTAAAACTATCTATATTTGCAGATGACATAATTTTGTATATGGAAAATCCTAAGGAATACACACATGCAGACACAAAAACTATTAGAATTAGTAAACAAGCTGGGCTCCGTGGCTCAGCCTGTAATCCCACGCTTTGGGAGGCTGAGGTGAGTGGATTGCCTGAGCCCACGGGTTCGAGACCCTCCTGGG
>NW_007259742.1:611128-617489 GCF_000164805.1 Carlito syrichta
GCAACTTGGCAAGACCTCATCTCTACAATAAATCAAAAAAAATTAGCTGGGTGTGGTAGTGCACGCCTGTAGTTCCAGCTACTTGGAAGACTGAGGCGGAAGGATCGCTGGAGCCCAGCAGGTCGGGGCTACAGTGACTGGGAGCATTCCACTGCACTCCAGTCTGGGCAACAGAGTGAGACTTCAACTCAAAAAAAAAAAAAAAACCAAAAAAACCCCACAAAACCCAAAGAGCTAGTAAACAAGCCCAGCCAAGTTTAGGATACAAGATCAAAATACAAAAATCAATTGTACTTCTAGACACTTGTAATGAACAATCCAAAAATTAAATGCAGAAAGCAACTCAGTTTACAACAGCATCAAAAAGAACAACAGACTTAGGAAAAAATTGAACAACAGAAGTACAGGACTTTTACTCTGAAAACTATAAGATGTTGTTAAAAGACAATAAGGAAGTTTTAAATAAATGGAAAAACATCCCATATTTATGCCCTGGAAGACGATATCTTTAAGATGGTGATACTTGGCTGGGCGCAGTGGCTCAGCCTGTAACTCCAGCACTTTGGGAGGCCGAGACGAGAAGATTGCCTGAGTTCAGGGGTTCAAGACCAGCCTGGGCAACTTGGTGAGACTTTGTCTCTACAATAAATCACAAAACTTAGCTGGATGTGGTGGCTTGCATCTGTAGTTCCAGCTACTTGGAAGACTGAGGCGGAAGGATCACCTAAGCCCAGCAGGTTAAGGCTGCAGTGGCTGTGAGTGTGCCACTGCACTCCAGCCTGGGTGGCAGAGTAAGACTCCAACTTACAAAAAAAGATGGCGATACTCCCCAAATTGATCTATAGATTTAATGCAATCTCTATCAAAATCCCAGCTGGATTCTTTACAGAAATTGAGAAGTTGCTCCTAAAATTCATATGGAAATGAAAGGTAGCCAAAACAATCTTGAATAAAAAAAGAGAAATTTGGAGAACTCACATTTCCCAATTTCAACACTTATATAGCTACAGTGATCAAGACAATATGGTACTGGCGAAAGAACAGAAATATAGGCCGGGCATGGTGACTCATGTCTTGCAATCCCACCACGCTTGGTGTTTGAAGTGGAAGGATCACTTGGGGCAGGAGTTTGAGACCAGTGTGGGCAATATAGTGAGACCCCTGTCTCTACAAAAAATTTTTAAAAATTAAAATGTAAAATAAAAAAGCTAGACACATAAATTGATGGGATAGAATTGAGTATCTGAAATAAGCCCTTACATTTATGACCTAGTGATTTTTGACAAGGGTGCCATGACCACTCGGTGGGGAAAGCATAGTCTTTCCAACAAATGGTACAACAGTTGAATTGCCGCATACGAAGAAATAAAATTGGGCCCTTACTTGTACCATGTACAAAATGTATAAATCAGAATGGATTAAAGACTTGAATATAAGAGCTGAAACTATAAAACTCTTGTTTTTGAGCCGGGCTCGGTGGCTCAGCCTGTAATCCCATGCTTTGGGAGGCTGAGGTGAGTGGATTGCCTGAGCCCGCGGGTTCGAGACCCGCCTGGGCAACTTGGTGAGACCTCATCTCTATAATAAATCAAAAAAGTTAGCCGGGCGTGGTAGCGCACGTGGTAGTTCCAGCTACTTGGAAGGCTGAGGCGGAAGGATCACCGGAGCCCAGCAGGTCGAGGCTGCGGTGGCCGGGAGTGTGCCACTGCACTCTAGTCTGGGCGACAGAGTGAGACTCCGACTCAAAAAAAACAAAAAACCAACTCTTGTTTTTGTTTCGTTTTTTTGAGTAGGTGTCTTACTTTGTTGTCGCCCAGGCTGGAGGACTGTGGCATGCTCTCGGCCACCGCAGTCTCGACCTGCTGGGCTCAGGTGATCCTTCCTCCCCAGCCTTTCAAGTAGCTGGAACTACAGGCATGCACCACCATGCCTGGCTAATTTTTTGATTTATTGTAGAGATGAGACCAAGTTTCCCAGGCTGGTCTCCAACCCATGGGAGAATTGCCTGAGCCCACAGGTTTGAGAACATCCTGGGCAACTTGGTGAGACCTCATCTCTACAACAAATAAAAAATTAGCTGGGCTTGGTGGCGTGTGCCTGTAGTTCCAGCTACTTGGAAGGCTGAGGTGGAAGGATCACCAGAGACCAGCAGGTCGAGGCTGTGGTGGCCATTGAGTATGCCACTGCACTCCAGCCTGGGTGACAGATGAGACTCCGATTAAAAAAAAAAGTCAAAAATACTGATATAGAGAATAAAACAGTGGTTACCACGGGTGTCGGGAGTTGGGGAAGGAAACAGAAGATGTAGGTCAGAAGATACAAAGTAGCAGATACGTAGGATGAGCAAGTGGAAAGATCCCCTACACAACTGAGGACTATAGGTAGTAATGTTGTATTGTATTACGGGTATTTGTTAAGTAAATCGATTTTAGCTACTCTTGTCATAGAAAAAAGGAACTATGTGAGATGATAGGTATGTTAATTGGCTTCACTGTAGTAACCATTTTACTATCTGTCTGTATCCCATAATATCATGTTGTAAACCTCAAATGTGCACAATAAAATTTATTTTAGAAAAAAAAAGCTGTTGAGAAGCAAGCTAGCAGGAAGAAGCTAGATCCTGATTGTTTATAAATATGCTGTTTCTAGATGTAAGGGCTGATGATATTTCTCTCTTTTTGTCATAGTTTTTCTCGGATACTGCAGGAAACTGTGAAAGAACTAGCCCCTCAATGTGATGTGACATTCTTGCTATCAGAAGATGGCAGTGGAAAGGGAGCAGCTCTGATCACTGCTGTGGCCAAGAGGTTACAGCAGCTGCAGAAGGAGAACTAGTAGCCCCCTGGGTCGGGCCCAGTGCACCTTGGATAACGACCAGCCTTTCCTCTGGCAGATGAGTTGGTTAGAGACCAGCACGCGACCTCTCAGCTGACTTCATCTCCAGGATGGCTGAAAGAGAACCCCAGGTTCTTGGGATCCTCTTGGCATCTTGTTACTGGCGTTGCAAGGGCATTACGTGACATCTCTGGAGTATTTGGGCCAAAGCCAGGCCAACCTGTGAAATCAAAGTGTCTGTTCTGAGAGCTCCCCTTTGAGCATATTTTTCAATCGAGGCCTGAGCTGTCAGTTCTCTGTGGCTTTGGGTCCTGTGGCTGCTGGACTTGGAAACATACACAGGATCTGCCCAGGTAGCCTGACTGGCTAAATTCCCCCATGGCAATGCTTAAGCCGTTTCTTATAGCAGATTGGGCTATAATCTACTTATGGATGAACATTTCAGCGGAAGAAGAACTCATCTAATGAACTGGGAACAGCTAATCTAACTTGTCCTTAACTTGCCGTGTTGACTTCCAACGTGAAGAGAGGACAAGTCTTTGGAATATCCAGCCCCAGGATGCAGAGAGGTTGATTGCCAGGGAGCCCTGTAGGAATCTTTTCACGCTTAAAGTGAGTCGTGTCAGCGCCCTGTACGATCTTGTCCTTTATTAAGTGTGTGTCAGGGGGTGGGGGGGGTATCCGGGGCATCTGTTTTTCATTTTGTGTGTGGTTTGTGTTGCTGCTCTTGTTTTAAGGACTGTTAGGTTTGTGAAATCCAGTAGATTAATAAAAACTGTTTGACTTTCCAAGAAACTTTGCATGAGGTGCTGATGTTTCTTTTGAGAGGCTCACTTGGTAACACCACACTCTTGGTGGAGCAATGGACATGTGGAGCCAGAAGGAGCTTGAACATCTCTCTGGTCCAAGCAGGGGGAGGATATGTAGCATTTCTCCCATAATATTCTTCATGGATTATCCAAGTGTTGCTTGAATACTTCCAGTAACTGGGCATTTACCACATGGTCCTACAGCTCTCACTTCTGAACAACTGCTGTTGATTAGAAGTTCTTTCTTTTTTTATTTTTGACTCAGAGTCTCACTCAGTTGCCCAGGCTGGAGCTCAGTGGCACACTCACAGCCACTGCAGTCTCGACCTGCTGGGCTCAGGCAAACCTTCTGCCTCAGCCTTTCATAATGGCTGGGACTATAGGTGTGTGCCACCATACCCAGCTAATTTTTTGATTTCTTGTAGAGATGAGGTCTCCCCAGACTGCCCAGGCTGGTCTCGAACACCTGGGCTCAGGCAATCCTCTCACTTCCGTCTCCCAAAGTGCTGGGATTACAGATATGAGCCACTGCACCCAGCCTGGAAATCCTTTTGACCTCCAAGCTGACCTTCTTCCCTGGAACTCAGTTCCTCCCACTACTTTCCATTCTACCCTCCAGAACTATGTGGAACCTGACCGACCCTGACCATTTCTCCAGGGAACATTCTGTCTCTCTCTTTTAATTTAAATTGCCTGTGGCTTTCAGCCGGGTGCGGTGGCTTAGCCTGTAATCCCACGCTTTGGGAGGCTGAGGTGAGTGGATTGCCTGAGCCCGCGGGTTCAAGACCCGCCTGGGCAACTTGGCGAGACCTCATCTCTACAATAAATCAAAAAATCAGCCGGGCATGGTAGCACGTGCCTGTAGTTCCGGCTACTCGGAAGGTTGAGGTGGAAGGATCACCAGAGCCCAGCAGGTCGAGGCTGTGGTATCCGGGAGCAGCCACTGCATTCCAGTCTGGGTGACAGAGTGAGACTCCAACTCAAAAAATAAAATAAAAAATAAAAAAAAATAAATTACCTGTGGCTTTCTATTTTGTCACATAGTTATCTGTATGGGTTTTTAAAAATCTGATCACATAGACTGTAAACTTAGACACATTTTTATACTGTCCAAGTGAACCCAGTACTGTGCCATTCTTTTTTTGTTTGTTTGTTTGTTTGAGTCGGGATCTCTGTTACTCAGGCTAGAGTGCATGGTGTCATCATGGCTCACTGCAGCCTCAACGTCCTGGGCTCAGGCAGTCCTTCCACTTCAGCATCCAGAGTAGCTGGGACTGCAAGGCATGTGCCACCATGCCCGGCTAACTTTTTATTTTGTTTTATTTTTGCGGAGATGAAGTCTCGCTATGTTGTCTAGGCTGGTCTCGAACTCCTGGGCTCAAGCAATCCTCCTACCTCAGCCTCCCAAAGTACTGGGTTTACAGACATGAGTCACCATGTCTGGCCACCGTGCCATTCTTATTAAACACTTCTTGGAGGGAGGCATGGTTTAAAAAGATCTTTTCAGGAAATTTTCCTTAGAAAAAGTACAGACTATTATCATGGGAAAAAAAAGAATGACATTCTGGATAATCCAGGATTATTTGATTTTTATTTATGTGCTTAATTTCATACTTAATTATACACCATTTTGACTCCACAAAGCATTGTTGGCTGCCTGTTCAAAAGACTACGATTCCCAGTGCTAAGTGTCCCTATTTGCTGAGCAGGATGTCCATACAGAATGGAGGAGACTGAGTGTCAAGGGTGAGATTGAGGCCGGTCAGGGATGGGGGCAGATGAGGGAGCTGAGGGGTCCCTGGGAAATTTTTTTTTTATACATTCAGTAAACATGTATCGTGATACAATTGTGAGCAGGTCCTAGATTTACCAAAATTAACTTTTCTGTATTTTATGATTTTACCTCTCTGGAGAAATGCTGCATGGGTTTGTTAAATGTGTCTTTTTGCATTTTGAGCTTGTGTCTCTTTGGAGAAATGGTTTACCTTATTGGATTTAGTCTTAGTCAACTGAAACCTTGTTCTCCTTATTATCTTTCTGCAGTTCTCCCATTCCTTGTAAGGCCCCCTCAGTTCCAGTCCTTCTTGCCCCTGGTTTGGTGAGGGTTCTCTCTTTTTGCCATCCTTTCTGGATGAATGATTTGACCTAGAGATTCAGGTTGCTGTGCTACTGAGTCCTCTCACAGTTTGGTCTCTCAGCACTTGTTTTGTAGACTAGAAGGGGGATCACCCAGCCACTTCTCTCCCAGCTCTAGTCTGTCACGAGAAAAAGGAACTCCAAGGTGTCTAGGCAACCTTGTGCATTCTGAGTAATTGATGGCATCATAGAATCATTGAACAAGAACCAGTACTTCAGAGAGGGAAGACATTATCTTGCCATTTGGGAACAGTATGGCCCCTGAAACATCTGGGGCAATGGAGGGCTAACATCTCAAAGTTTATTAGGCAAGACCAACAACCATACAACAAGGTAAACTCTCTTCAAGAGAATCCCAAAGACTTTTCCTTTTTTTCTTTTTTTGAGACAGGGTCTCACTATGTTGCCTAGGGTGGTTTTAAACTCCTGATCTTAAAGAATCTTCCTGCCTCATCCTCCTGAGTAGCTGAGATTACAGGCATATACTACCAGACCCAGCTGACTTTTCCTCTTAAGAAGAGCACCTTAATCTATATTTTCTAGCCTTGTTGTTACTTTTTTTTTTTTTTTTGAGTTGGGGT
>NW_007259742.1:617509-618276 GCF_000164805.1 Carlito syrichta
GCCCTTTATCCTTAAACTAGGAATTCTCAGCCTTTGTGTGTGTGTGTGCATGCGCATGTGCGCACACACAGGCATGCTATATACCCCTTAGGCAACCATGTGAAACCTACGAATTCTTTCTCAGAAAAATGTTTTTGAATGCATAAAATGCATAAGATTGCAAAGGAAAACAGCAGTATGAATTACAGTTATTAAAATGTTAAAGTGGTGCTTTAGTAACATATGTGCTTTTTTTATTTTTTTATTTTATTTTTTGAGTTAGAATCTCTCTCTGCCACCCAGGCTGAAGCACAGTAGCACTCTCAAGGCCACTGCACCCTCGACTGGGTGATATAATGAGACTCCTACTCCTCAAAAAAAAAAAAAAAAAAAAAATATGAGTGGCTTCTACTGAACACAATATCTCTGGTGCTATAACACTACCATGGCACATTGCCCATATTCATAATGGAAGAACATGCTACATTTCCATCAGAGACTATCAGAAATAAGTTTGGGCAGGCACAGTGACTCATACCTATATTCCCAGTACTTTGGGAGGCTAAAGTGAGAGGACTGCTTGAGCCCAGAATTTCATTATTATCCTGGGCTCCATACAAAAGACCTCGTCTTTACAAAAGATTTAAAAATTAGCCAGGTGTGGCGGCACCTGCCTGTAGTCCAAGCTACTCTGGAGGCTGAGGTGGAAGGATCATCTGAGCCCAGAGGACGAGGCTGCAATGGGTTGTGATCATGCCACTATACTCCAGTCTGGGTGACAGAGTGAC
>NW_007259742.1:618296-624086 GCF_000164805.1 Carlito syrichta
ACTCACCTCAGCCTCCCAAAGGTGCGGGATTACAGGCTGAGCCACTGAGCCTGGCTTGTTGTTACTTTTTATCAGTAACTTTTTGCCCAGAAAGAGATGATGAACATAGATTTAAGAACTGGATTTTCCCCATGACGTTGACTCTCCAAAACAAGTAACTTCATCACCCTTTGTCTTTCTTCAGAAATCTTTTCTCTTTCTCTCATTAGCGCGAATGGGTACTCCATGAGAATAAAGACTTGGGTCTCATTCTTCCAGCTGTCCCCAGAGCCTACCATGGTGTCTGGCATTAAGAAGCCATTGAACAGCCGGGCTCAGTGGCTCAGCCTGTAATCCCGCGCGTTGGGAGGCTGAGGTGAGTGGATTGCCTGAGCCCACAGGTTCGAGACCCACCTGGGCAACTTGGCGAGACCTCATCTCTACAATAAATCAAAAATCAGCCGGGTGTGGTGGTGCGTGCCTATAGTTCCAGCTACTTGGAAGGTTGAGGTGGAAGGATCGCTGGAGCCCAGCAGGTTGAGGCTGTGGTGGCCCAGAGTGGCCACTGCACTCCAGTCTGGGTGACAGAGTGAAACTCCAACTCAACAACAACAAAAAAGAAGCCATTGAACAATTTTCTAAATGAATGAATGAATGCTCAAATAAGCACATGAATGAATTATTGCTTTCCTTTGAATCTATTCATTCCTCTGCCTCACCAAATGAGGCTTCAGCCTTATGCACAATAGATACTCTAGAACTAATGATGGTTCAGTGAATGCCAAACCCTGTTGCAGGCACTGAGGACCCAAAGAAACAAAAGACACTATTCTTGCCTTGGAAGAACTCATAGACTAGCAAGGAAAGAAAGACATAAATATCTTGATATGACAAACAGGAACAAGGTGAGGACAGTTCCTAATCATGCCCTTTATCCTTAAACTAGGAATTCTCAGCCTTTGTGTGTGTGTGTGCATGCGCATGTGCGCACACACAGGCATGCTATATACCCCTTAGGCAACCATGTGAAACCTACGAATTCTTTCTCAGAAAAATGTTTTTGAATGCATAAAATGCATAAGATTGCAAAGGAAAACAGCAGTATGAATTACAGTTATTAAAATGTTAAAGTGGTGCTTTAGTAACATATGTGCTTTTTTTATTTTTTTATTTTATTTTTTGAGTTAGAATCTCTCTCTGCCACCCAGGCTGAAGCACAGTAGCACTCTCAAGGCCACTGCAGCCTCGACCTGCTGGGCTCAGGCTATCCTTCTGCCTCAGGCTTCCAAGTAGCTGAAACTACAGATGCATACTACTATGCCCAATTAATTTTTTTGGTTTATCATAGAGATAAGATCTCGCCAAGTTGCCCACGCTGTCTTGAACCCCTGGTCTCAGGCAATCCTCTCACTTCTGCCTCCCAGTCATAATTTTGAAGTCCCAATGAGCATAAATAGTATTTTGAGGCATTTGCAGCATCAGTATAGATATGAAAATATAGCTGGACTCGGTGGCTCAGCCTGTAATCCTGTGTCTTGGGAGGCTGAGGTGAGTGGATTGCCTGAGCCCGCGGGTTCAAGACCCGCTTGGGCAACTTGGTGAGACCTCACCTCTACGATAAATAAAAAAATTAGCCGGGTGTGGTAGCATGCGCCTGTAATTCCAGCTACTTGGAAGACTGAGGTGGAAGGATCGCCGGAGCCCAGCAGGTCGAGGCTGCAGTGTCCGGGAGCGTGCCACTGCACTCCAGTCTGGGTGATAGAGTGAGACTCCGACTCAAAAAAAAAAAAAAAAAAAAAGAAAATATGTGTGGCTTCTACTGAAGACAAAGTCACAGGTGCTAGAACACTACCATGGCTCATTGCCCATATTCATAATGGAAGAACATGCTACATTTCCATCAGAGACTATCAGAAATAAGTTTGGGCAGGCACAGTGACTCATACCTATATTCCCAGTACTTTGGGAGGCTAAAGTGAGAGGACTGCTTGAGCCCAGGAGTTCAAGATTAGCCTGGGCAACATAGAAAGACCTCGTCTTTACAAAAGATTTAAAAATTAGCCAGGTGTGGTGGCACCTGCCTGTAGTCCAAGCTACTCTGGAGGCTGAGGTGGAAGGATCATCTGAGCCCAGGAGGACGAGGCTGCAATGGGTTGTGATCATGCCACTATACTCCAGTCTGGGTGACAGAGTGACAGCATGACTCAACAATAAACAAAAGTAATTTGTAGGTTTTTTTCCCAGAGAAGTTTATGGACTCCCCCATCTTGGGGGTCCCTAGTGCCCAGGTTAATAGCCCCTGATTGAAATGCCTTATTGGAGCTGATACTAGCTTAGAGGTAGTATCTTAGACGGCAGAGTAACAGTGTAGTATAGACTCAAAAGAATGGGTTCAGTTTGAGATTTCCCATGTGACTTTGAATAGGCGATGTAACCTTCCTAGGCTTTAATTTCCTCATGTGAGCTGGGCGCAGTGGCTCACGCCTATAATCTCAGCACTTTGGGAGGCTAAGGTGAGAGGACTGCCTGAGCCCATAGGTTTGAGACCAGCCTTGGCAACTTAGAGAGACCTCATCTCTACAATAGATCAAAAAATTAGCTGGGCATGGTGGCACATTCTTTTAGTTCCAGCTACCTGGAAGACTGAGGTGGAAGGATCACCTGAGCCCTGGAGGTTGAGGCTGCAGTGACTGTGAGTGTGCCACTGCACTCCAGCCTGGGCGACAGAATTGAGACTCTGAGTCAAAAAAAATTTTTTTTCCTCATGTGAAAAAGGGTAAACATATAACAGCCTAACAAGGTTATGTGAGAACAACACAAGCTCGATATATGGGCCTATGGATAAATCATATACAACTTATACACATGTGAGGTGGTTGTGTTGTCCTTGTTGTTGTGGTTAGAGGCCCATCTACCACTGGTAAGATCAACTTGAACCTCAGCATTAAGATCCTTCCAAGCCTGTTGCCCAAGCATAATAGGCAATGGGGAACAGGCCTTTCTCACAATTCCTTCCCTCCACCCCTACTGTCCTGATACTTCCTCTCATTCATTTTCAAAGTTGAAACTCCTGGCAAACTATATTTTATGAAGAAGGTGGGTACTTGGGAGAAGTTTGGTCATAAGAGAGAAAACTGGAGTTCATATTTGGGGTGCACTTGGCGAGGCAAGTGAGCTAGAGCTAGAGTTGGATTCTTTCCTGGTCCAACCAGAGAAAGAGTGAAGTTGAGGAGAAAGGGAAAACATTAAGAATTCCAGTTTTTTCTGTATTTTTTGTGTATGCTTATACCAGTACAACCTAGATAGACACCATCATCACCTGGAAAAGTTTGCCTTTTGGTATCACATTCTTAGAGCTGGTTCTCTAAGAACATGGATTCTTTACTTACTACAGCCTGCCTCGACTTAGTGTTTTACCACTTCATGAGCAATGCAAGAACCTTTACAATATAATTCTACGTACTGTCCACCTTCCCCTTGTGTTATTGTTGACAGATAGTTTACATCTTTCATTATGAATCCATAATACACAGTTATTGGTCTTTTAAACAGTCTTTTTATATTAAAAAGTATAATATGCCTTATTAATTCACATACCTACTTTTTCTTTTCCTCCTACAGCTTCATGATTCTATCTGGAATCATTTCCCTTCAATCTAAAGAATTTATTTATTTATTTATTTATTTGTTTATGAGTCAGAGTCTCACTCTGTTGCCTAGGCTGGAGTGTAGTGGCATAGTCATGGCCACTGCATCCTTGACCTGCTGGGTTCAGGCAATCCTTCTGTTTCAGCCTTCCAAGTAGCTGGAACTGCAGGCATGTGCCACCATGCCCAGCTAATTTTTTTATTTATTGGTCTTGCCGTGTTTCCCAGGCTGGTCTTTAACCCATGGGGTCAGGCAATCCTCTAGCCCCTGTCTCCCAAAGTGCTGGGATTACAGGCGTGATCCAGTGTACCCAGCTAATCTAAAGAATTTAATTTGGTATTTCTTGTAAAATAGCACTGATGGTGGTCAATTCACTCAACTTTGTTTCATCTGAAAATGTCTTTTCTCTCCCTCATTTTTGAAGGATATGGAATCCTAATTTAACAAAGTTTTTTTCCTCCAATATTTTAAGAATGTAATTACATCTTCTTTTGGCTTCCATCATTTCTTTTAGGAAGTCAGTGATAATTATTATTATTGTTTTTCTGCAAGTATTATGTTTGTTTCGTTTTGTTTTCTTCTAGTTGTGCTTAGAGTTTCTCTTTATCTTTAGTTTTGGACTGTTGTTTAACTATAATGTGTTTGGATATGTGTGTATATTTATTCAGTTTGGGGTTTGCAAAGAGCTTCCTGAATCTGTGGATTAATGTCTTTCATTGTTTTCTCAAAATTATTTTCTTGTGACTCATTATTTCTTCTTTCTCCTTCTGGAAACCCCATATACACATGTTAGACCATAGAATCATGTCTCACATCTCTTTCAGGTTTTTCTGATATGGTTTTATTTTATTTTTCTCTGTGCTTCAGTTTACATAATTTCTAATAACCAGTCTTCAAGTTCACCGATGCATTTATTTCTGCTGTGTCCAATCTGCTGTTAAAGCTAGCCAATGAATTATTAATTTAAAATTTTTGTTTTGGGTCAGGCACAGTGAGTCTTGCCTGTAACCCCAGCACTTTGAGAGGCCTAGAAGGAGGATTGCTTGAGCCCAGGAATTTAAGACCGACCTGGGCAACATAACAAAACTTTTTCTCTACAAAAATTAAGAAAATTAGCCAAGTGTGGTGGTGCACACCTGCAGTCCCAGCTACTTGGGAGGCTGAGGTGGGAGAATCTCGAGTTCAAAAGGTAGAGGCTGAGGTGGGTCATGATCATGACACTGCACTCCATCCTGGGTGACTCTAACTCAAAAAAAAAAAAGTCAGGAGAGGTGCAATGGCTCAAACCTATAATCCTAGTACTTTGGGAGAGTGAGGTGGGAGGATCACTTGAGGCCAGGAGTTTGAGACCAGCCTGGACCACAGTGAGACCTTGTCTCTACAAAAAAAAATGTAAAAATTAGCTCGGTATGGTAGCAGTTGCCTATAGTCCCAGCTACTCAGGAGGCTGAGGCAAAAGCAAAAGAATTGCCTGAGCCCAGGAGTCTGAGCTGCGGTGAGCTGTGATTATGCTACTATTTTCCAGCCTTGGTGACAGAGTAAGGTTCTGACTTAAAAAATACACACACACACACACACACACACACACACACACACACACACACATACATACACACACATTATCTTAGAGTGATTCCTGTCTTATGTTTACTGCAGATCCTTTTTTCAAACAGCTGTTTGTGTCCCAAATATAATAACAACATTGGAAATCTTTCTCTGAATTTTCAGTCTAGCCACCAGCTTTCTCTACTGCCTAACACTTAGCATAAGGAACACTGGCAAGCAGGAAAACCAGCTATGCATTTTTGGCAAGCCAGCCCACATGACCCTAAGAGCTGACTGGTTTCTCATTCCCTCTCAGAGTGGGTTTGCCTCTGCGCTGGCAAGTTCAATATTTGTCAGCCCATGCCCAGACTCAACAAATGCCCTCAGAGAGGAATGTAGTCACTAATCTCCGCTCACCTTAGGCAGGTCTTTTCTGCTCTAGAATTGAATTCTATTAGATTAAAAAAAAAAAATCAACATCCTTCTAAAGTCTCTAAAAATAAAGTCTTTTTAAAAAATTTTATCCAAGCAGGGCTCGGTGGCTCAGCCTGTAATCCCGCGCCTTTGGGAGGCTGAGGTGAGTGGATTGCCTGAGACCGCAGGTTCAAGACCCGCCTG
>NW_007259742.1:624708-644365 GCF_000164805.1 Carlito syrichta
TCCACTCACCTCAGTCTCCCAAAGCGCGGGATTACAGGCTGAGCCACCGAGCCCGGCTTCATTTTGTCTTTAACTAAATTGTGTATTGATCTATGGTTTCTATCAGGGATGGACAAATTTTTTCTGTAAAGGGCTACACAGTAACCATTGTAGGCTGTGTGGGCCATATGGTCTGTCCCATTATAGCACAAAAGTAACCACAGACAATATGTTAAATGAAGTTAAATGAATAGGTGTAGCTGAGTTCTTTTTTTTGTGTGTGTGTGTTGGAGTCTCACTCTGTCACCCAGACTGGAGTGCAGTGGCCGCTCCTGGCCACCGCAGCCTCAACTTGCTGGGCTCCGGCAACCCTTCCGCCTCAGCCTTCCGAGTAGCCGGAATTACAGGCACATGCTACCACGCCTGGCTGATTTTTTTAATTTATTGTAGAGATGAGGTCTCGCCAAGTTGCCCAGGCAAGTCTCGAACCCTCAGACTTAGGCAATCCACTCACCTCAGCCTCCCAAAGGACGGGATTACAGGCTGAGCCACCGAGTCCGGCTTCTTCTTTTATTTTTTAAGTTGAAGTCTCACTCTGTTGCACAGGCGGGAAGGCAGTGGCATGCTCACAGTCACCGCAGCCTCAACCTGCTGGGCTCGGGCAATCCTTCTGCCTCAGCATTCCAAGTAGCTGGAACCACAGGCATGCGCCACTATGCTCAGCTAAATTTTTTTTGGATTTATTATAGAGATGAGGTCTTGCCAAGTTGCCTAGGCTGGTCTTGAACCCATGAGCTCAGGCAATTCTCTTACCTTGGCCTCCTGAAGTGCTGGGATTGTAGGCATGAGTCACTGAACCAGGCCTGATGAGTTCTAATAAAACTTTACTGATAAGAATAGGTGGCAGGTTGGATTTGTTCTGCAATTCATAGCTTATCAACCTCTGTCTAAATTATACTAATTATTTAGAAATCTATTAAGGTTTATTTTGTAAATATTCTTGCTTTGAAATTCAAGTGATTTTTCATGAGAACTTGAAAATAATATATATTCTCTGTTTTAAAATTCTACATATGTCTACTAGGTCATATTTGTTAATTTTGTTTTTTTTAATCTTTCATATTTGTGTTGATTTTGTTTGTTTGCTTGACCTAACACCAGAGAGAAATATACTTAAATTTATTCTTTTTTTTGTTTGTTTTTTTGTTTTGTTTTGAGTCAGAGTCTCACTCTGTCGCCCAGACTGGAGTGCAGTGGCCGCTCCCGGCCACTGCAGCCTCGACCTGCTGGGCTCCGGTGATCCTTCCGCCTCAGCCTTCCAAGTAGCCGGAACTACAGGCATGCACCACCACGCCCGGCTACTTTTTGATTTATTGTAGAGGTGAGGTCTCACCAAGTTGCCCAGGCGGGTCTCAAACCCTCACGCTCAGGCAATCCACTCACCTCAGCCTCCCAAAGGCACGGGATTACAGGCTGAGCCACCAAACCCGGTTTAAATTTATTCTTATAATGTGAATTTGTCAGGTCATTTCTATAGGTCTAACCATTTTTGCTTTAAATAGTTAAAGGTGAATTTATTAGAATGTTAATATCTTAATGTGAAGATATTAATTTTAATAATTAAATTAATTATTAAAATCAATATTTTAATATTTGTCAAATTAATTATATAAGGTAATTAAATGAGTAATTAATAATTTATAATTACAACTATTATAATTATGGGTAATGCTATAGAATGGAGGTGGAGGATTCATAGATATATCTTCTCCCAAAGACTTTTTTTTTTTTTTTTTTAAGAAAGCAGGATTTATTGAGAGGACAGGAAAGCTCCCACAGCGGGAGTGGACCTGAAGGGATTACCCCAAAACAAATATATTTTTTTTTTGTTGTGTATTTTGTTTGTTTGTTTGTTTGTTTTTTGGGTTTTTTTTTGAGTTGGAGTCTCACTCTGTCACCGAGACTGGAGTGCAGTGGCCGCTCCCGGTCACCGCAGCCTCGACCTGCTGGGCTCCTGCGATCCTTCTGCCTCAGCCTTCCAAGTAGCTGGAATTACAGGCGCGCGCTCCCATGCCCAGCTGATTTTTTGATTTATTGTAGACATGAGGTCTCCATGCCCACACGGTTCTCGAACCCGCGGGCTCAGGCAATCCACTCACCTCAGCCTCCCAAAGGTGCGGGATTACAGGCTGAGCCACCGAGCCCGGCTCCAAAACAAATATTTTAGCATACTTTTATGTACTCTGGTCTCTCCTGTTACTATAACCCATCATGCTGACATTATCTAGAATTTTAGCTCTGTTTTACTATTGTTAAGCTTTCATTTATTTAACTTTCTCCAAAAGTATTTTGAAGGAGCAATGTGATATGGTAAATTGAGGATTTATATGACTGAAAATATTTTTATAATGTCCTTATATGTGAATGCTAATTTGGCTGGATATAAAATTCTAGATTCAGTCAGGTACAGCAGCTCATGACTGTAATCCCAGCACTTAGGGAGGCCGAAGCAGGAAAATTGCTTGAGCCCAGGAGACTGAGACCAGCCAGGGCAATATAGTAAGACCCTGCCTCTCCAAAAAAAAATTATAGGTTGAAGGATCCTTTCCTTCTGTTCTTTAAATATATTACCCCAGTGGCTCATGCCTATAATCCTAGCACTAGAAGGCTAAGCTGAGAGGATTGCTTGAGTCCAGGAGTCTGAGACCAGCTTGGGAAATATAGCAAGACTTCTCCCTACAAAAAACAGCAAAAAGATAATAGCTTGGCATGGTGGCGTGTGCCTAAAGTCCCACCTACTCAGAAACTGAGACAGTAGGATTGTTTGAGCTCAAGTGGTAGAGACTGCAGTGTGCTTGTGCCACCACAATTCACCCTAGGCAACAGAGCAAGACCCTGATGCCAAAACACACACACACACACACACACACACACACACACACACACACACGCACGCACATTACATATATCACCCTACTGTTTTCTTGCATCATCGTTGCTTTTGAGAAGTCTAATGTCAATCTTGTCCTTGTTTCTTTTTTAGTAATCTACTTTGCCTTTCTGCAGGCATTTAACATTTTCTTTTTGTTTTGTCTGTAATAGTCCATATATAACGTGAGGTGGTTTTTCCCTAGATCTCTTGTTAGTACTCTATATCTTTGAAATACCTCTTTGAGGCCCTTCATTTACTTAATTATAGAAAACATATCTTTTTTTATTTAAACATTTTAATCTCTTTTTATTTCCTCTTCTTCTGAAACTCCTGTTATCAAGATGTTGGCATTTATATATCTATACTTTATTTTGTTTAACTTTTTTATTTCCGATTTCTTTTTCTTTCCCTACTGCTTACTGGGAGAATTCCTCAATCAGATCTTATAATTCAGCAAGTCATTCTTCAGCTATATTTAGTCTAATAGATGTATACCCATCCATTGTCTTTGACCTTCTATTTTCTAAACAATACCTTTCTTTTTTTTTTTTTTTTTTGAGTTGGAGTCTCGCTCTGTCGCCCAGACTGGAGTGCAGTGGCCGCTCCCGGCCACTGCAGCCTCGACCTGCTGGGCTCCGGCGATCCTTCTGCCTCAGCCTTCCGATTAGCCGGAATTACAGGCACGCGCTACCATGCCCGGCTGATTTTTTGATTTATTGTAGAGATGAGGTCTCACCAAGTTGCTGAGGCGGGTCTCAAACCTGCGGGCTCAGGCAATCCACTCACCTCAGCCTCCCAAAGCGTGGGATTACAGGCTGAGCCACCGAGCCCGGCTAACAATACCTTTCAAAGAGCAAAAGTTTTAAATTTTGATGAAGCCAAATTAATTTTTTTTCCATTATAGTTTATATTTTGTGGCCTATCTAAAAATAAAAACAACCTTTTCTGTTATTTCTTCAACTACCTATATTGTGTTTTACATGAAATATTTCTAGTTTTTGTTTGTTGCTGTTGTTTTTACTTGAGTTGAGATCTCACTCTGTTGTCCAGGCTGGAGTGCAGTGGCACGATCACAGCTCCCTGCATCCTCAACTTGCTGGGCTCAGACGATCCTTGTGCCTCAGCCTCTCCAGTAGCTAGAACTATAGACACCTGGCTAGGTTTTTTTTGGTTTTTTAACTTTTTATAGAGATGAGATCTCACTGTCTTGTCCAGACTCGTCTCAAACTCAAGAGGACTCATGCAATCCTCTTGCCTTGGCCTCCCCAAATGCTGGGATTACAGGCATGAGCCACTGCTCACACCTTTTTTTTAAATGATTTCATGTTCTTATTTTCTTACTTATCTCCTCAAGTATAGCTGTTATTCTTATTTTACATTCTTGGTCTGCCTGTTCCTTATTTTTATTATTTTTAGTGTCTGCTCATGTAAACAGTCAGTTCTATATTTCTACTTCAGATAGCATATGGTGCTCAATTCATTGACATTCTTTTCAGGTAGTTCTATTTCTCAGATATCTAGTTACTTTTTTTTTTTAATTTTAGAGATGAGGTCTCACTATGTTTCTCAGGCTGGTCTCGAACTCCCGAGCTCAGGCAATCCTCTTGCCTCCGCCTCCCAAAGTGCTGGGATTACAGGCGTGCCCGGCTATCTAGTACTTTTGCCCATTGAGTATCAATTCACCTAAGGGTTAACTACTATTTTTTCTTGGAATGTGTATTGGATGGGGCATAAAGTTAGACACTACCTGAATCAGTCCCAGTGAGTTCGGTGAGAGGGGAGAGGCTTGCTTACTTCCTGAGTGAAAAGTCCAGGCTTCCTCCTCAATCCTCAGTTAAACACTTCTGTTAGTCCCAAGCATCTCCCTTGGTCAGAGTTGTAGGTATCGACCTTTACACTCTCAGGTAAAAGCAGCCATCTCACACGGGTTACCATCCACCTACCCTGGGGGATGGGTGAATGAATTCCTGAAGCTGGTCAAGCCACACCTGCTTTTCTCAGATCTTCCCCCAAGTAGAATGTGTGCCCAGATCTTAACGTGACACCTGTATGGGGGTCTGAGGTATTCCTACCACCCACGAGGAGGCAGAAAGTAGTGGTTGTCCCAGGTTACATGCAGGAAGAGGCAAGAGCAGAATTTAACCTCTTCTCTAAACTTTACCATTTCTCACCCACAAAATCAGCCATTCCTTATGATACCATTGGTATACACGGATGCGGTTGTTTTTGTTGGTGGTGGTAATAAAAATGGGATTCAATTTTACACATGACTCTTGATCTAGGTTTTTGGCTTAACATTGTGGCTAGCCATTATGATTTATGTCACCTTTTTTTTTTTTGGAGTTGGAGTCTCACTCTATTGCCCAGACTGGAGGGCAGTGGCCGCTCCCAGCCACCGCAGCCTCGACCTACTGGGCTCCGGCGATCCTTCCACCTCAGCCTTCCCAGGAGCCGGAATTACAGGCGCGCGCTACCACGCCCGGCTGATTTTTTGATTTATTGTAGAGATGAGGTTTCCCTACCCAGGCGGGTCTCGAACCCGCGGGCTCAGGCAATCCACTCACCTCAGCCTCCCAAAGGCGCGGGATTACAGGCTGAGCCACCGAGCCCGGCTTATGTCACCTTTTATAACTCCTTACCAGGTACCACCGTGCTACTTACCAGGTACCCCTGTACTGATAAAAAAGTTTGTTTTACAGTGAACTGTGAAGGGATAAGAGACAGGGCTGGGTGCAGAAAATAAATCTGATGGTAGGATTAGGGCTGAGGTGGCCGAGGAAATGAGATTGACTTTTCTCAGGTAAACTGACAGGTTGGCCAATGTTGTGGCTCCAATCCAACGTCTTAGAATCACCTCGCCATTACAGCACTTGCTGTAAAGCACTTTTGGCTTTCGCTATGGCTGTCTGACTTGCTTTTCTTGAGTATTTGTGTGTTTAATCTGTACTTTGTCTATGAAGCTTTTTGAGGGTTTCATAGTTCTGCTCTGTCCACTCCACACTCACCCATACCCATTCCCTCCAGTGACTAGTGCATGGAAAGTACTATAGATCGAACTGGAAATCCATCTCTCCTCTCAAAGAGGTCTGGAGCGATGTGGTCATTCTCTGGGCCCCAGATTCTAGTCTGTCTAGATTTCCGAGTCCGCTTGCCAGGTCGGGGAATGCATCAGGGGTGAGGACAAGGGTGGACCGTCCTGGGATTGAAGATTGGATCTGAACTGTTGGACAGCGTCTGGAGTTTTGCACAAAAGAGAATTGAATTGTAGATCAGCTGGGAAGTTATTGTGATAGCCCTGGTGCCCTGCGGGCTCCAGGGGCTGGAACCCTGTGGGAGCACATAGCTGGCATTTTTTGCTAGAGATTAGGAAGTCTTTTGCTTCCTCTGTGAAAAGGCTTGAATTCAATGGACTGTTGTGGTAAGATGAAGTCTTTTTTTTTTTCCTTATTGGTAGAAAGGAAGCAGAGATTTGGCTCGGCATGTTACGAGGTGGTGGGCAGATGAGCTTGCTCTGCGGTACTTGGCGGGGAGCCAGTTTAAGAACATGTGGTCACATTTTTGTCCGGCATCATCAAGAGTGTAGAGAAGCTGTGATTCTAGCCTCAGAGGATGAGTGTTTATTGTGGAGTGACTCTCCAAAGGCCATCGTTATGCAAGAAGTGTCAGAGCCCCATTTCATAGTAAGTTTCTATTGAGGTTTTGTTTTGGTTGATGTTTTATTATCACTCAATGGCTGATGTCATCTCCCTATGGTGGTGTCCCCAAGAGTCTTCACAGGCCTGGGGCACTGGTTAGCAGTGGGAGGTCCAGGCTGAGAGGCAGGGTCCTGTGGCATATTTTTTCCTGGACTTTTCCGTCTGACTCTCTCTGAAATGGGTTAATCATCTCTCTGCCCTCTTCCTCTGCCGCAAAGGACATTGGGACAGCATGCAAGTCCAAGTTTGAAAGAGAATTTAAACTGCTCTTTTGTATACTGCCACATTTTGTTTTCTCTGAATTGGGTCTTTTGTTAGCATATTCTATGAAGTGGAACTTGTCCAGGGTTGACTTTGGTTTCTCGATTTGCGGAAGAAATTGGGTAGTGCCCAATTGTAGGTAGACCCAGGAGGCTGGACTGGGTTTGATGGAGTTTGCGGGATGTGCCGAATAGTTCAATGAATGTATGAATAAACATACGATTTGCTGAATGTGATGGGGAACCTCAGAATGATACAAGAAACATGTTCCTCCAGAAACCAGGTACATCTTGGGTTGTGAAGTAGCTAATACCCATGAAAAGCAGTGATGCAGCAACCTGGATGGACTTAGAATCTATAATACTGAATGACCTATCACAGAAACAAAGAACCGAGTATCACATGTTCTCACTTATAAGCGGGCCTTGAACAATTATCATAATACTATAAGAAAAGGATTGGCAGTAGTGGGAAACTTCCAGGGGAGGGTGGGGACGGGATTGACAGTAGTGGGAATCTGCCTGGGGAAGGGGAGACATCTCATCAACAAGGGTACATGCATAATGTACATTTGTATACCTAACCCTGAATTGTACCCCACATCTTAAAAAAAAAGAAAAGAAAAGAAAGAAAAGCAGTGATGGTTTAAATATGTGGTCCAAAAATTTCTTCCTAACCAGCCAAGTCATGAATGCAGCACTTAAACCACATGGGTGAGGTGTGAGTGACCTAGGGAACATCAGAGACTTGCGTCAGAGTTAGAAATCAGGACCTTGTGACTTTTCCTTAACGTTCTCCAGAATATGGTCATCTTCATGTCAGCCACCCTAAGTGGGAGGGCACGCGTACCTGAAGCTTCGATCACCTTTGCTCTTGCATTAATAGAAGCATACAAGTCCAAGATCTCCTCTGATACTTTTACTTATTTAAAAACAATCTCTAGTAGAGACAGGATCTCACTATCTTGCCCTGGCTGGTCTCGAACTCCTGACCTCAAGCAATTCTCTTGCTTTGGCCTCCCAAAGTTTGGGATTACAGGTGTGAGCCACTGGTGATTTTTGTCTTCACTAAAAACCATCTGGAAGCCTGACTATCATCCTTGGGCAGATGTGAGGAAGGCTGAGAGGGTTCACCCACAAAAATCTAGAGAACTAAGGCTAATGGAAAGAAGTCAGAGGAAGGCAGTTTTCATCTCAGATTTAACCAGCCAATGATGGAAAATGCTATTTTTGAAGAGTAGAGTGGCACCTATCTGGATCTTGTCTTGGATGGGTACCATGATGTGGATGTTTGTGTCCCCTCGAGATTTATACATTGAAACCTAATTCCCAATGGAAGGTATTTGGAAGTGGGACCTTTGAGAGATGATTAGGTCATAAGAGTGGTATCCTCAGATTTGTGCCCTTATAAAAGAGACTCCATGGCTGGGCATGGTGGCTCATGCCTATAATCCCAGCCGGAGGCAGGTTGATTACTTGAGCCTAAGAGTTTGTGTCCAGCCTAGGTAACATAGGGAGACCTCATTATTGCAAAAATGAAAGAGTAACCAGGAGTGATAGCATGAGCCTATAATCCCAGCTTCTTGGGAGGCTGAGCTACTCAGGAGGATCATTTGAACTCAGGAGGTCAAGAATGGTGAATCTGGATAACAGAGTGCAACATCAACTCAAAAAGAGAGAGAGAGAGACCTCCAAGAAAGCTTGTGTGCTCTTCTACCATGTTAGGACACAGTAAGAAGGCACTGTCTATGAGAAATGAGCCCTCCTAGACATCAAATCTGCTGATGACTTAATTTCAGACTTCCCAGCCTCCAGAACTGTGAGATGTAAATTTCTGTCATTTTTAAGTTACCCAGTCTATGTTAATTTGGCAGCCTGAACGGAGTAAGACAGAGAGAGTGAAAGTAGGATATGATGTGCAGGTTCTTTCCAGTTTTAAGATAACATACTTTTGTCTTCTGGAGTCTCAGCTCCTAGGTAACTATGAGGGGGGACCCCAAAAAACCTGGAATTATCTTTTAGAGGGGTAGTCCCTTGTAGTATAAGCTTTCCCCGATAAGTAAATGTTCTAGGAACCCATTGACATCAGTGTACCAGTTAGCATTGTTGTGAGAGGCTGGGTTTGGCCTCAGTGAATTTTTTTGGTGATTCTTTCAACTCATTTGCCCATTTCAGGATGGGTGATTTATGAGGACACCTGCCGACACGGCACTGAGTATTCAGCAGTTTTTGACCAAAAACTGTATGACCCTGTGCCCCACCCTCTCTATTCACCAGATCTTGCCCCAAGTGACTTTTTTTTTGTTTCCCTGGATGAAAAAAGCCCTCAAAGGGAAACGTTTTGCTGATGTGGAAGAGGTGAAACAAAAATGGCAGAAGCCCTAAAAGGCATCAAAACTGACGAGTTCAAAAACTGTTTTGAGCAGTGGAAAAACCATCTTGATAGGTATATTGCATCAAACAGAGCGTACTTTGAAGGTGATTGAAGCTTAAACGTGTAAGAATAAATACGCAATTTTTAATAAATAAATTCTGGGTTTTTGGGTCCCCCCCTTGTAATCTCCAAATTGCTAAAATCCTTGTATTTCATCTCCTACCTTGCATCCATTCAAGCAACTTGTCCTGTTTCTCTTTATAACTGCAAACCTCTCTCAGACTTCTCTCAGAATATCACTCATTCTGGATAAATGATAAGGAACATGAAAGGGTGAGAACCAGGATCTATGACTGAAGGCATTTAGAACTTGGTCTGCAAACTTGAGCATGTCGAAGAATTGCCAGGAGCGCTTGTAAAAACACAGATTCTTGGTTCTGCCCCAAAGTTTTCAATTCAGTAGGTCTAGGGCAGGGCCTGAGAATTTGCATTTCTAATAAGTTCCCAGATAATGCTATTGCTCCTGGTGCCAAGTCTGCATTGAGAACCCCAGCCTTAGAGGACAGAGACCAAGCCAGCCCACTCTCAGTTAAATGCCAAATCTGGAGGGGTGGATTAATAAGTACCAGGACATGTTGTCCTCTTTCACCTTTCTCTTCCTCATTCTGTTTTTTTTTGAGTTGGAGTCTCACTCCGTTGCCCAGGCTAGAATGCAGTGGCACACTCAAGGGGCTCTGGTGATCCTTCCGCCTCAGTCTTCCAAGTAGCCGGAACTACAGGCATGTGCTACCATGCCCGGCTAATTTTTAATTTTATTGTGGAGATGAGGTCTCACCAAGTTGCCAGGGCTGGTCTCGAACCCCTGGGCTCAGGCAATCCACTCACCTTGGCCTCCCAAAATGCTGGGATTACAGGCTGAGCCACCGAGCCTGGCCCTTCTTTATCAAGGCTTGACCAGTGCCTGGCTTACAGACCTCTAGAGAAGACTCTGACCCAGATTCAAAGACACTCTCTCTAGGAAGTCTTCCATTAACCTCAAAATTAGATTCTGTGGCTCCCTATACTTCTCCTTAGTGATGGCTGCCACAATTACAGTTTGAAACTGGGGTTCATGTGTTTTCTTAATTAACCTCTCTGTTAGCTCCGAGAACAGAACTTAAAAATTGTAAGTGACCAGGCATGGTGGCGAGTGCCTGTAATCCTAGTGCTTTAGGAGGCTGAGGTAGGAGGATCACTTGAGCCCAGGAGGGAGGATTACTTGAATCCAGGAGGCTGAGGCTTGGTGAGCCGTGATTGTGCCACTGCACTCCAGCCTGGGCAACAGAATAAGAAAAAAAAATAAAAGAAAAGAAGCTGGGTGCAGTGGTTCATGCCTGTAATCCCAGCACTTTGGGAGGCTGGTGGGGCGAGAGGATTGCCTGAGCCCAGGGGTTCGAGACCAACCTGGGCAACTTGGTGATACCTCATCTCTACAATAAATAAAAAAATTAGCCAGGCATGGTGGTACATGACTGTAATTCCAGCTACTTGGATGGCTTAGGTAGAAGGATCGCCTGAGCCCAGCAGGTCAAGGTTGTGGTGGCCATGAGTGTGCCACTACACTCCAGCCTAAGTGCCAAAGTGAGACTCCAACTCAAAAAAAAAAAAGAAAAAAAAAGAAAGGAATAGTAGGAAATAGAGAGGTGTTTGGTTGGGGGATAGTGGTGGGTCACCCTTAGGATTGTGCACAATAAAAGAGGGTGAAATAACAGGAGGCTTTGTCCCCAAAGAATAAAGAAAGGGAAGGGAGGAGGAAAGAAGGAGGGACTGGGACCTCTGTTAGAACTTTTGGCTGCCATGTCTATCCCAGTTCTCTCTGGTACCAACCAGAGGTTTGCTTGCACTATTTTGTCCACTTCCCTGGGCATTTCATTTCTCTACAGATTTTAAAACTTGAGTTGGCAGCTGTGCACAGTGGCTCATGCCTGTAATCCCAGCATTTTGAGAGGTGGAGGTGAGAGGATTGCCTGAGTCCAGGGGTTCGAGACCAGCCTGGGCAGCTTGGCGAGACTTCATCTCTACAATAAATTAAAAAAATTAGCTGGGTGTGGCTGTACATGTCTGTAGTTCCAGCTACTTGGAAGGTTGAGTCTGTGGTGGCCATGAGCATGCCACTGCACTCCAGCCTGGACGACATAGTGAGACTCTGACTCAAAACAAAACAAAACAAAACAAAAACACCTGAGTTGGTTTTGTTTAGCTCTGAGTTACTTCCAACTCTAAGCCTTAGCTGCAGTACCCATAAAACAAAGAATTAAGGCTTCAGGACTGAAGAGACCTGAGTTCAAAACCCAGTTCTGTTACTGCTGTGTTTTCATGAGTTTGTGAATTAACTTCTCTGAGCTTCAGCTTCCCTGTGCTAAAAATGGTTTTACTTCCTAACATGTTGGGAAGCTTCCAGAAATCAGCATGTGTAATGTCCTCAGCACAGTGCCTGGCTCACATGAGGGCTCAGAGCACACAAGCTGCCATTGTCATCACCATCTCCAATGTCATCGTACTCCTCACCAGTCACCATTCCAGTCCCTCCACCCAATGTTTCTGTGAGCCCAGAGGGACAAAGAACTTCATAAAGCACTGTCTGAACATCAAGGGTGTCCAAGTACCTCAGTCTTTACCCACAAAGCCCGTGCCCTTCCTTCCTCAGGCTCTACCCCTTCCAGACCTCTGGTGACTCTTGATTTTATGACAAATGTGTCTTTTGTTACTTTCTGTTCTCAGGACTGCGACTCATCAACTAAAGAGCTGTTACCCAGAGCATTGTTCCTGAGGAAGAAAAGAGCCCAAACACCCACCCACACCTGCTTTGTGCCAAGAATCCACAGTTGGGTTGCAAGGACAGCAAATGTTGTCCTTTTTGAAAAACGAGTGATCCCACGTGAAGAGTGAGTGGGGCATCTCAAGGCGTCCCAAGGCAAGTGGGGTGGGGCGAGGAGGCTGGGCAATGGCAGTGTCACACCCCCGCATCAGACCCTCTCTGGCCTTTCATGTTAACCAGCTCCCTGTCTTCCCCTGTGAAATAAGATGAATAAAGAGATACCCAAGTCTCAGGACCGCAAAGGGTAGGTCCTGGAGTTAAACCCACTCATTTTCCAGTTGTGACCCAGAGAGAAGCAAACACCTTCCCAGAGATACACAGTGATTTGTAACAGGGTCAAAACTTACTGTGGTTAAGTATTTTTTCTGAAGAGACTGGGCTGATGTCATCTGTGATTTCTTTTCTTTTCTTTTTTTGAGTCAGAATCTTACTCTGTCGCCCAGGCTAGAGTGTGGTGGCACAGTCAGTCACCACAGCCTCGACCTCCCGGGTGGCTCAGGTGATCCTCCCGTCTCAGCCTTCCAAGTAGCTGGAACTATAGGCATGCACTGCCATACCCAGCTAATTTTTTTATTTATTATGTAGTGGGAAGACAGAGAGGTCGTGACATCAAGACTATTATAGGAAATGGCAACTTTATTATGTGGGTGGGCTCGACGTGCTAATGCTTCCAGGTCGACCCTCCCAGAATGGGAGAAGAGGGGTTTTATACCTTTGTTTAGGTAAGGGAGGGAGTCGTGTTGAGCGATTACACATTTTCTTTGGAATTTACAAGGTTGTGTTCAGAAAAATCAGATCTTTCAAAGAACAAATGGTCTCCAGGAAATGCAGGGAGAGCAGGGGCTGTAAACTGATAGCAGTTGTGAATTAGGTACTCTTTCTTTTGCATTTCCATGAAAGCCATCAGTCTCTGGCCATCTGGATTTTTTTCAAACAAAACCAGTCTGGCGAGTCTTTAGAGCTTGCTGCTTGACTGTCAAAAGGAATCCCGCACCTTTGGAGGCTGAGGTGAGTGGATTGCCTGAGCCCGCTGGTTCAAGACCCGCCTGGGCAACTTGGCGAGACCTCATCTCTACAATAAATCAAAAAATTAGCCAGGTGTGGTAGCACGTGCCTGTAGTTCCAGCTACTTGGAAGGCTGAGGCGGAAGGATCACTGGAGCCCAGCAGGTCGAGGCTGCGGTGGCTGGGAGCGGCCACTGCACTCCAGTCTGGGCGACAGAGTGAGACTCCACCTCAATAAAAAAGGAAATACCTTTAACTGCTACTAGCCCTTTCCTGCCACAATTATAGAGATGAGGTCTTGCCAAGTTGGGGAATTGCCTGAGCCCACAGGTTTGAGACCAGCCTGAGCAACTTGGTGAGAACTCATCTCTACAATAAATCAAAAAATTAGCTGGGCATGGTGGTATGTGCTTGTAATTCTGGCTACTTGAAGGCTGAGGTGGAAGGATTGCCTCGCCCAGCAGGTTGATGCTGGGGTGGCTGTGAGCGTGCCACTGCACTCCAGTCTGGGTGATGGAGTGGGACTCCAACTCAAAAAAAAAGAAAAAAAAAGAATACAGGAGCTGGAGTCAGCCTGATTTCAAATCTCAGCTTTGTTGCTTACCATCTGTATGACCTTGGGAAGTTATTTGACCTCCAAGCCTCAGTTTCTGCATCTGTAAAATGGGGATAATAGTACTTATGAGGGGTTCTTGTTAATGTCTGTGAGTTTATAATGAGCTCTGAGTAAGCTGCTCAAGGGCAAGGTGGAAGTCAATTGAATAGTGGGTGCATTCTCTCTGAAAGGGAGTCTAAAATGAGACAAGGAAAACATAACTGGAAAGGAACAAGGAATCTAGCTATTATCAAAATGAAAACGAAGTGTAGATGTTTCTGTTATTAAAATGCAAAGATATCAGAATCCCCAAATTCAGGTAAATGACACAGCAGTGAAACATTGAATTTGAAACTGTGTTATGATGTTGCCTGTGCTAGATTTTTATTTTTATTTATTTATTTATTTTTGAGTTGGAGTCTCACTCTGTCGCCCAGGCTGGAGTTCGGTCCCACTCCCGTCCACCGCAGCCTCGACCTACTGGGCTCTGGCGATCCTTCTGCCTCAGCCTTCCGAGTAGCCGGAATTACAGGCATGCGCTACCACGCCCGGCTGATTTTTTTATTTATTGTGGAGATGAGGCCTCGCTGCCCAGACGGGTCTCGAACCCGCGGGCTCAGGCAAACCACTCACCTCAGCCTCCCAAAGGAGTGGGATTACAGGCTGAGCCACTGAGCCCGGCTTGTGCTAGATTTTTAAAAAGGGCAGCATTTAGTTTACACAGATGCTTTAGATCCTGAGGAGGGAGAGGAGCCCTGTTCTAGAGAGAACTGTGCAAGTCCTGGAAATAGAACCGATTGACTCCCAAGGGGAAGTGTATATGCAGAATGCAACCACTAGATATACACCTGCCCACGTGGTGGGCTAGTGGAAATGCCACCAATTTCTACACAATCTCTAGACCAAATACTCTCTGGACAAAAAAGCAACTCTGAGTTGCTTCAAACTGAGTAACCCTGGGTCAGTCCCAAGGGTTCCTTCCCTTATCCTAACACCCTTCTCCCAGGTAACAACAGCTAATCAGCCACGGAAGAAAGGGGGTGATAGCATAATCTCTGTCATACTACAGACCTAGGGGTCTTTTAAGAAATAAATACTGCTGGGGACAGTGGCTCAAGCCTACAATCCCAGCACTTTGGGAGGCCAAGGCGAGAGGATTGCCTGAGCATAGAGGTTCGAGATCCACCTAGGCAACTTGGTGAGACTTCGTCTCTACGATAAATCAAAAACTTAGCCAGGTGTGGTAGCGCACACCTGTAATTCCAGCTACTTGGAAGACTGAGGTGGAAGGATGGCCTGAGCCCAGCAGGTTAAGGCTATGGTGGCCGTGAACATGACACTGCATTCCAGCCTGGGTGCCAGAGTGAGACTCCAACTCCAAAAAAAAAGAAAAAGAAATACCAATGGGCTGGGCATGGCATGGTGACTCACACTTGCAATCCCAGCACTTTGGGAGGCCGAGGCAGAAGGATTGCTTAAGCCCGGGAGTTTGAGACCAGCTTGGGCAACATAGTGAGACCTCGTCTCTACAAAAAACCAAAAAGTAGTTGGACGTGGTGGTGTATGTCTGAAGTCCCAGCTATTTGGGAGGCTGAAGCAGAAGGATCTCCTGAGCCCAAGAGGTTGAGGCTGTGGTGAGCCGTGATCATGTGATCATGCCACTACACTCCAGCCTAAGAGACAGAGTGAGACCCTGACTCAAACAAAAAAAAAGAAAAGAAAAAAAAGCATGTTAGCCAGGTGTGGTGGTGTGTGTGCCTCTAGTTCCAGCTACTTGGAAGGCTGAGGCAGAAGGATCACCTGAGCGCAGCAGGTCAAGGCTGCGGTGGCCAGGAGTGTGCCACTACACTACAACAGCCTAGGTGACAGAGTGAGACTCCTACTCAAAAAAAAAAAAAAAAAAAAAAAAAGAAAAGAAAGCAAGAAAGACCAAAGTGTTCTTGTGATCTAGAGCAGTGTCGAACTGAAAACTGCCTGGCTCGGAAAGGAATGCAAGAGTGTAATTCATTGAATTTGCAAGCCTATCTAGCATAATTAGGAGAACATCTTCTTATAAAAACAAAGTTATATCATAAATTACAAGGCACGTCTTTTATATGTAGACCATGTTATGCTTTGACCTATGCCAGTTATTGGAATTTCATTAGTGCAAGTTGCCTGGGGCACTGTCTGTGTCTCTGCAGGGAAGCTCATAGAAAAGCCAAGAAGGCTTTGCACTTCAGTCAGGGCTCTCCAAACCCTATTGACAGGTACCCCATCAGTAAAATATTTTTGTGGACACATTCTCCAGTACATGTATTTTAATTATTTGAGATTGTATCCATGTGTGATTCCACGTATGTGAAATGATCAGAACAGAGAAAAATTCACAGACACAGAAAGTAGATTAGTCATTGCCAGGGGCTGGGGGAAAGATCGAATGGGGAGTGACAGCTGATGGGGATAATGGGAAGAGGATGAAATGGGGGTGAGTGATTGCTGATAGGTGGGGGGGGTGGAATGGGGAGACTGCCCATGGGTGGGGGAGAGGATGGATGGGGTGACTGCTGATGGGTATAGGTTTCTTTATGGGGTGATAAAAATAAAAACTTTTATGGAATCAGTGGTGATAGTTGCACAACCTTGTGAATATAGTAAAAACGACTGAATTATATACTGTAAAGGGGGAATCTTTGGGGACGGGAGTTCTAGCTCAATTTTTAAAAGCAATATACAAACCAGGTTCGGTGGCTCAGCCTGTAATCCCGCGCTTTGGGAGGCTGAGGTGAGTGGATTGCTTGAGCCTGTGAGTTTGAGACCCACCCGGGCAACTTGACGAGACCTCGTCTCTACAATAAATCAAAAAATTAGCCATGTGTGGTAGCGCGCCGCTGCAGTTCCGGCTGCTTGGAAGGCTGAGGCGGAAGGATCGCCGGAGCCCATCAGGTCAAGGCTGTGGTGGCTGGGAGCATGCCACTGCACTCCAGTCTGGGTGACAGAGTGAGACTCCAACTAAAAAAAAAAGAACTATATACATGTAATAAACTAATGTGAATGTTATAGAAAATAGCTTAGGACCGGACTCTGTGGCTCAACCTGTAATCCCAGCACTTGGGAGGCCAAGGTGAGTGGATTGCCTGAGCCTGCGAGTTTGAGACCCACCCAGGCCACTGCACTCCAATCTGGGTGACAGAGTGAGACTTCAACTTAAAAAAAAAAAAAAAGAACAGCCAAAAAGTTATAGAGTGAGCCTGGCACAGTGGCTCACGCCTATAATCCTAGCACTTTGGGAGGTGGAGGGGAGAGGATTGCTTGAGCCAGGAGTTTGAGACCAGCCTGGGCAATTTGGTGAGACCTCGTCTCTAAAATAAATTTAAAAAGTAGCTGGATGTGGTGATGCATGCCTGTAGTTCCAGCTACTCAGAAGGTTGAGGTGGAAGGATCCCCTGAGCCCAGCAGGTTGAGGCTGCGGTGGCCATGAGCATGCCACTGCACTCCAGCTTGGGCAACAGAGTGAGACTCTGACTCAAAAAAAAGTTATAGGGTGAGATTTCAAAAGTCATAAATAAAAGTTCTTACCTTGTCTTCCCTTGTCCCCTCAAATTGTCTTGTGCTCTCCCTGAGAGAGCATTACTTGAAACTGCCTCTGAATAGGCTCTGCCTCTACTGAGAAGCCTATGATGCTTAGTCAGAGGCCCTTTTGCTTTCACAACTGTTTTGAATCGCGGTAAAATTGCTAATTAGTCAACAGCAATAATAGCCGATATATTTTGAGTCCTTCTTTGGTGCCAAGTACTGTCTTCTATGTGCTCTACTTATGTACAAATACTTCCCAATCCTCTGTAGCTCTATTATTTTATTATTATCCCCACTTTACAGTCCAGAAGCTGAGGTTTTGGTAGGCTGTTAAGTAGCTTTCCCAGAGTCAAGGGGTTCAAACCAAGCAGCCTGGCCCAGCACCCATGAACTTAACCTTGAGTCTGCTTCAACACTACCAGACATGCAAAGTCTCTGCACCCTCTGATCTTGTATCTAATGGTGAAGGGACAATAAACAGGTAAATATGAGACAATAACTTACTGATAGTTGTAAGTTATCTGAAGAATATATAACATTCAAATTCTATGTCTCCTGTCTTACACAAACCTTTGGGATGAAGGAATTAAGTGCAAACTTTAAATCAAATTTTATGTAAACAAACAACATAAAAACCTCACAAATTTTATTTTTTTGAGCCAGGCCAGGGAGGGTTTGGAATGTTTGGAGTGACAGGTATCTTTCCAATACCAACTTCAGTGGAATTCACCGATTGAGCCTTTGTGACCTGTGGCTGGACACCCAGCGTAAGCCCAAACTCTTGACTTAACCCTCTTATAGTTGAAATAGCCTTAAATGGAAGGGACACTTTTGGATTTGCCACAGCCTGGTAATTGTTGTTAATCACATAACATCTGTAAGCTGTTCAGGATATGCTAGAGACTTAATAAAATTCCTAGCTGGGAATGGTGGCTTGTGCCTATAATCCCAGCACTTTGAGAGACGGAGGCGAGAGGATTGCCCAAGCCCAGGGGTTCTAGACCAGCCTGGAAAACTTGGCAAGACCTTGTCTCTATGATAAATCAAAAAATTAGCTGAACGTGGTGGCACACACCCGCAGTTCCAGCTACTTAGAAGGCTGAAGAGGTAGGATTGCCAGAATCCAGCAGGTTGAGGCTGTGGTGGCTGTGAGAATGCCACTGGACTCTAGCCTGGGCAACAGAGTGAGACTCCAACACACACACACACACACACACACACACACACACACACACACACACACACAATTGCTATGAATTTTGACTCAGAATATCTGACATTTATTGAATAGGGATTATTTTTCCCCTCCAACTTTATTGAAGTATAATCTTTTTTTTTTTTTTTTTTTTTTTGAGTCAGAGTCTCTGTTGCCCCGGCTGGACTGTAGTGGAATGCTCATGGCTACCACAGTCTTGACCTCCTGGACTCAGGTCATCCTTTTGCCTCAGCCTTCCAAGTAGCTGGAGCCACAGACATGCACCAACACACACATTTTGAAGTGATCATCTCAATCAAGTTAATTAATACATCTATCGCCTCACATAGTTACTATTTGTGTGTGTTTTCTAGCATCTTAGCAAATTGTAAGTTTACAGTACAGTCTTGTTAACTACAGTCACCATGCTGTACATTAGATCCCAAGAACTTATTCATCTTATAACTGAAAGTCTGTGTCCTTTGACCAGTATCTCCTCATTCCCTCCACTCTCCCAGTCCCTGGCAACCACCATTCAATTCTCTGCTTCCAAGAGTTTGACTTAAAAATTCCGCATACATGTGAGATCATGTAATATTTTTTCTGTGTCTGGCTTATTTCACTGAACATAATGTCCTCCAGGTTCATCCATGTTGTAGCAGACGACAGCATTTCCATCCTCTTTTTTTGAGTTGGAGTCTCACTCTGTCACCCAGGCTGGAGGACAGTGGCATGCTCACAGCCACCGCAGCCTCGACCTCCTGGATTCAGGCGATCCTTCCGCCTCAGCTGACCCTTCTGCCTCAGCCTTCTAAGTAGCCGGAACTACAGACACATGCTACCATGCCCAGCTAATTTTTGATTTATTGTAGAGATGAGGTCTCACCATGTTGCCGGGGCTGGTCTCGAATCCCGTGAGCTCAGGCAATCCTCCTGCCTCGGCCTTTCAAAGTGCTGGGATTATAGGCTTGAGCCACCATGCCCTGGGTTATTTCTATCTTTTTAATGGCTGAATAGGACGGGTGTAGTAGTTTACGCCTATAATCCCAGCACTTTGGGGGACTGAGGTGAGAGGATTGCCTGAGCTCATGGGTTCAAGACCAACCCAGGCAACTTGGCAAGACAGCATCTCTATAATAAATCAAAAAATTAGCCGGGCGTGGTAGCGCGTGCCTGTAGTTCCTGCTACTTGGAAGGCTGAGGCGGAAGGA
>NW_007259742.1:644493-653444 GCF_000164805.1 Carlito syrichta
CCTCAGCCTTCCAAGTAGCAGGAACTACAGGCACGCGCTACCACGCCCGGCTAATTTTTTTTGATTTATTGTAGAGATGAGGTCTCACCAAGTTGCCCAGGCGGGTCGCTAACCTGCGGGATCAGGCAATCCACTCACTCACCTCAGCCTCTCAAAACGCGGGATTACAGGCTGAGCCACCAAGCCCGGCTAAAATCCTGCATTTTCTTTATCCATTCATTAATTTATCGACATTTAGGCTGTTTTTATGTCTTGGCTATTGTGAATAATGCTGAAATGAACATGGAGAGCAGATATTCTTTGACATACTGATTCATTTCCTTCAGGTACATGCTGGGAAGTGAGATTGATGGATCGTATATCAGTTCTATTTTTTTGTTTTTAATTTTTGAGTCTGTGTCTCACTCTGTTGCCCAGGTTGGAGCGCAGTGAGACGCTCATGGCCACCGCAGCCTCAACCTGCTGGGCTCAGGTGATCCTTCTGTCTCAGCCTTCCAAGTAGCTGAAACTACAGGCATGTACCACCACACTCAGCTAATTTTTCTATTTAATGTAGAGATGAGGTCTCGCCATGTTGCTCAGGCTGGCCTCGAACCCCTGAGCTCAGGCAATCCTCTCACTTCTGCCTACCAAAGTGCTGGGATTATAAGTGTGAGCTACCATGACCGGCTGGCCGTTCTATTTTAAAAAATTTTTTGGAAACTCCATACTATTTTCCACAATGGCTGTACCAATTTATAGTCTCACCAACAGTGTACCAGGGGGTTCCCTTTTCTCCATATCTTTGACAACACTTGTCTTTTTTTTTGGATAATAGCCATTCTGATAGGTATAAGGTGATATCTTGTGGTTGAATTGCATGTCATGTACCTGTTTGGCATTTGCATGTCTTCTTTGGGAAAATGTCTATTTAGGCTCTTTTCTCATTTTTAAATTGGGTTATTTGGGTTGTTTGTTTGTTTCCTAATGGCTTGTATGAGAAATGAGGCTGTGAGACTCTGACCTTGTCACTTTTGACCTTTGCCCTCTCCAGGTGTTCCAGACCCAGCTACCAAGGGTAGAAGAGAACAAGGAAGGACCTGGGCTCAGTAGGTGCCAGCTCCATCATGGGGCAGAACTGCCAGCGACGATTGGTAAGCTGAGTCCTAGTGTTTTCTTGCCTCTCAGACTGGTCTCATGCACTACAGCCTGCTCGGCCCACTCTCCCTGGCAGGGGGGTATGCTGGGGTCCATCTTAGAGAAGGAAACCCTGACTAGAAGCACAGTAGGAGGGCATCATGGGGCAAGGCGGGAGCTCTTCAGATCCAGCCTCTAACTCTTAGTACAAGTCAATTCACACCCGGGGTCATATGGGTCCTGAGGGAAGCCCAGAGGATAGTTCATGTTACCTCCTGGCCAAGTGCTTCTTAGTGTTGCTGCAAAGTCATGAATGCATACTGCAAATAGAGGTCTAGCTTTTTTCCCCCTAACAGAAGGCTTTTCTGGCTGAATTTTTTGTTGCCACATGAAAGCATCCTTACATCTCAGAGCTTTGCTTCTCCCCTCGACGTTGATATAAACCCTGGGAAATGTTTATAGGACAACTTATGTCCTTCTGAGTAACTGGCTCATTTTATTTTATTTTATTTTTTTGAGTTGGAGTCTCATTCTGTCACCCAGACTGGAGTGCAGTGGCATGCTCATGGCCACCGCAGCCTCGACCTGCTAGGCTCAGGTGATCCTTCCTCCTCAGCCTTCCAAGTAGCTGGAACTATGGGCACATGCCACCAACCTGACTAATTTTATTTTATCGTAGAGGCGAGTTGTCACCAAGTTGCCCAGGCTGGTCTTGAACCCCTGGACTCAGGCAATCCTCGTGCTTTGGCCTCCCAAAGTGTTGGGATTATAGGCATGAGCCACCACGCCCAGCCTTAACTAGCTCATTTAAAATTAATTTATGCTAGCTGGCTTGGTGGCTCAGCCTGTAATCCCGCGCTTTGGGAGGCTGAGGTGAGTGGATTGCCTGAGCCCACGGGTTCGAGACCCGCCTGGGCAACTTGGCGAGACCTCATCTCTACAATAAATCAAAAATTAACCCGGCGTGGTAGCGCGCGCCTGTAGCTCCAGCTACGTGGAAGGCTGAGGCGGAAAGATTGCCGGAGCCCAGCAGGTCGAGGCTGCGGTGGCTGGGAGCGGCCACTGCACTCCAGTTCCGGCAACAGAGTGCGACTCCAACTAAAAAAATAAAATAAAATAAAATTAATCTATACTGAAGATGGGACCCTCTGGAGCAGGGACTACAGCTGTTCTCTTTTCACAATTTGGGAAACTCAGGCACGGTGAGATTTTTTTTTTTTTTAATCTCCATGACACATACAGGACTCCAGTTACTAATTCCCTGGGGACCAGAACTCTCCTGGAGTCCTGTTAATCACTGTAGTGGTTTAGACTGTTTGCTTTGTGAAGACCTTATCCTGGTCAGCCCATGAGTGACAAATTAATTACCAGTTAGCATCCGAAAGTGGACAGAGTGTAAGCTTGAAAAGCTGCTTCCAACTAGAGGTGAAAGGCTCAAGCACTACTGAGGTGGGCAGCTTTCCCCAGTCCTGAGGGAATGTTTTAAAATTCCCTCTTTGGGCCAAGCATAGTGGTTCACACCTATAATCCCAGCACTTTGGGAGGCCGAGGTAAGAAGATTGCCTGAGCCCACGGGTTTGAGCCCAGCTTGGGCAAATTGGCAAGACCTTATCTCTACAATAAATTAAAAAAATAAAATAAACTGGGAATGATAGCGTGTGCCTGTAGTTCCAGTTACTTGGAAGGCTGAGGTGGAAGGATCACCTGAGTCTAGCAAGTTGAGGCTGGGGTGGCCATGAGCATGCCACTGCACTCTAGCCTGGGTGACAGAGTGAGACTCCTACTCAAAAAACAAAGCAAAAGAAACCCAGAAAACAAAAACGAAAATAAAATAAAATGCCCTCTTCATCATCTCTGAGAAGGACTAGGCGAAGTCCAGGCCAGACTCATCTTTCCTACTTCATAGCATTTTGAGAAAATTGAATTCCATTCTATTTCTAATGCTCAAGTGGAAGCCCTCAGTCTCATTCTCATTTGCAGAATCTGAGACACCTGCTTGGTTTACAGTGGGTAGTGGGGATCATTAAATACAGAAATTGGCAGGACACAGTGACTCATACCTATAATCCTAGCTCTTTGGGAGGCCAAGGTGAGAGGATTACCTGAGCCTATGGGGTTGAGACCACCAGCCTGGGTAACTTGGCGAGACCTCATCTGTACAATAGATCAAGAAAAATTAGCTGGGCTTGATGGTGCATGCCTGTGGTTCCAGCTACTTGGAAGGCTGAGGTGGAAGGATCGTCGAGGCTGCAGTGGCTGTGAGCATGCCACTGCACTCCAGCCTGGGTGACAGAGTGAGACTCCAACTCAAAAAAAGAAAAATACAAATAAATAAATACATAAATTGGAGGACCTCCCCTTCCCTTGACTGTTGGCCCTCTTAGGACTCTTTCTTTATTCCTCCTTCACTCTTCAGCCAGGATGGCAAAAAGTTTTGCCTTCTCTGGGAAAGGAAGAGCACTTCCAAACCAGGAGGTCTGTGTGGGATGTCATTGCCACCTCTCACGGTCCCCAGCATCCCCTTCCTATGCCCCTGCCTGGCTGTGCCAGCCCCAGGCAGAGTGCCACTGGGAGTTTAAAGCAGGCCAGGCCAGCCTTGGCAAGGTAGCACAAAGCCGCTAGTGTCACAAGCACCATGTGGTGGTCAGCAGGCTTGTGCTTTGGACCCAGAGCTGTCAATCTGCAGGTCTCAGACTGGTCCTCTGTGGTACTTGGAAGTCCAGAAAGAGGAACATGGGCTCTGGGATATCAGACACAGGTGGAAGTCCAGGAGCTGGAAATCAGTTTGATCCTCAGGTAGCCCAGGGTAGTTGCGGTTCTTTTTTGCCTGGTGCCTTTGTCGATCCATGATCTTTTTCCTGTTTCTTTTCTTTTTTTTTTTTTTTTGAGTCAGGGTCTCACTCTGTTACTACCCAGGTTGGAGTACATTGGCGTGCTCCTGGCTTACTACAGCCTCAACCTCCTGAGCTCAGGTGAGCCTCCCGCCTTAGCCTCCTGAGTAGCTGGAACTGCAGGTGCGTACCACTATGCCTGGCTAATTTTTTCATTTTTTTGTAGGTCTTGCTATATTTCTTAGGCTGGTCTCAAACTCCTGGGCGCAAGCAATCCTCCTGGCTTGGCCTCCCAAAGTGTTGGGATTATAGGTGTGAGCCTCTGTGCCTGTCCCAATCCATGGTATTTACTGTAGCTGCTGTCATTTACCAAGTAATTACTCTGTGCCCACCAGTCACTTGACGTGGTTAATGTACACAATGGGCCAATTCCCAATTTTATAGATAGGAAACTGAAACTTAGAGAGGTTAAATATCTTTCCCAATGTTGCATAGCTGGTTCTGGCAGATTCAGGACATAAACTCAGGTCTCTCTGACTCCAGGACTGTCCACTTTCTATCTCCACATCAAGCTCAAGGCTACTCCGACCATATCTTCCTAAGGATGGATATATTTTGAGTTGTTCCAAGCTTAGAAATGCTGTGCTAGGCTGGGTGCTGTGGCTCAAGTCTGTAATCCCAGCACTTTGAGAGGCCAAGGTGAGAGGATTGTATGAGCCCAGGGGTTTGAGACCAGCCTGGGCAGCTTGGTGAGACCTCGTCTCTACAATAATAATAAAAAAAAATTAGCCGGATGAGATAGCTCATACCTGTAGTTCCAGCTACTTGGAAGGCTGAGGTAGAAGAATCGCCTGAGCCCAGCAGGTCAAGACTGTAGTGACCGTGAGTGTGCCACTGCACTCCAACCTGGGCAACAGAGTGAAACTCCAACTTAAAAAAAAAAAAAAGAAATGTTACGTTCTCAGTGTTAAATTCCCACTCTCAGTCTAAGGAAGGGCCGGCAATTGTGTGGTCTATTTGGTTTCTTTCTCCTAGGCTCCTTGACAATTCCTAGCACCAGATAGTATTTTTCTCTTATTCTTATTCTTTTTTTTTGGAGTCAGGGTCTCATTCTGTCCCCCAGGCATGAGGGCAGTGACACAATCATGGCTCACTGCAGTCTTGACCTCCTAGGATCAGGTGATCCTTCCACCTCAGCCCGAATAGCTGGGACTTCAGGTGCATGTCACCATGCCCAGCTATTTATTTATTCATTTATTTACTTACCTATTTATATATTTATAGAGACGAGGTCTCACTATGTTGCTTAGGGGCTGGTCTCGAACTCCTGGGCTCAAGCAATCTCCCTGCCTCGGTCTCCCAAAGTGCTGGGATTGCAGGCATGAGGCATTGCACTGGCCCACTGTCATCTTATTTATTTATTTTGAATTGGAGTTTCACTCTGTTGCCCAGGCTGGAGTGCAGTGGCACGCTCATGGCCACCATAGCCTCGACCTGCTGGGCTCAGGTGAACCTTCTACCTCAGCCTTCCAGGTAGCTGGAACCATAGGCATGTGCCCCCATACCTGGCTAATTTTTTAATTTAATGTAGAGATAAGGTCTCCCTAAGTTGCCCAGGTGGGTCTTGAACCCGTGGGCTCAGGCAATCTTCTCACCTCGGCCTCCCAAAGTGCTGGGATTATAGGCGTGAGCCACCTATACCCGGCCGTCTTATTTTTTTTTGAGTTGGAGTCTCTGTCGCCCAGACTGGAGTGCAGTGGCCGCTCCCGGCCACCGCAGCCTCGACCTGCTGAGCTCTGGCAATCCTTTCGCCTCAGCCTTCCAAGTAGCCAGAATTACAGGCACGCGCTACCACGCCCAGATAATTTTTTGATTTGTTGTAGAGATGAGGTCTCGCTGCCCAGGCAGGTCTCTGGCAATTCACTCACCTCAGCCTCCCAAAGGCGCGGGATTACAGGCTGAACCACCGAGCCCGGCCTTATTTTTAATTCTCACGTAGGCTTGAAGTATCTACAAGTCTTCATTAGAGTCCTTTCAGCAGGAGGTTTGCTCTTTTGGGGGTATTAGTGTAAGGCCTTGACAGTTTGGACCTTGGACATGTGGAAAACTTGCCTAAATTGTTCTGGTCACTCAGACTGTTTGTAGGATGGCTCTTTTTGCTTCCCTGGGACCATGGAGCTTCTTTGATTTGGGGCCTACTCAGAATAGGGCATGGGTTTCCAGTTCATGAACAGTAAATATTTATTGAGCACTTATTGTATGCAAGGCAGGACAAGTAGTGCTGAAAAGATTGTCCCAGTCCTCCAGGGGAGATACATACTGAGTTACTCCTGATTCTTTCAGGGACAATGTGCATGTCTGTGGGTCACTAGGGAAACTTCTGGAAACCTTAGTCTCCTTCCTTAGAGAGTAGGGTTACCTCTTGTGCTCTGTCACTACAGGTTCCATTCCTTCTTACTCCCCAGTAGTTGGGAGGGAGAAATAACTCATATTTATGCTGTGCCCTCTAGGTCTAGGCACTAAGATAGAAGGCACTTTACAGGTTGTTGTCACAGATAAAGGTCTGAGGAGGGGCCTCTATTTTCTTAGTTGTATTTTTCACTCCTGATTTTTCTTTCCCTAACGCTGCAGTCACAACTGCAGGGGTGAGTGGAGACTGACAGAGTCCTATGAAATCTCCAAGTTGGCCGGGCATGGTGGCTCATGCCTATATTGCCAGCACTTTAAGAGGCCAAGGTAAGAGAAGTGCCTGAGCCCACGGATTCAAGACCCGCCTGAGGAATTTGGCAAGACCTCATCTCTACAATAAATCAAAAACTTACCTGAGCGTGGTGGCACATGCCTGTGGTCCCAGCTACTTGGAAGGCTGAGGTGGAAGGATCACCTGAGCCCAGCAGGTCAAGGCTGTGATAGCCATGAGTGTGCCACTGCACTCCAGCCTAGACACAGAGTGAGACTTCAACTCAAAAAAAAAAAGAAAGAGAGAAAGAAAGAAATCTCTAAGTTAAGGGCAGAGTCCCTTGGAGTACCTAGTCAGGACCAATATACTTGAGTTTGGGTCATATCTGCTCTGGTTTGGGGTTCCCCAGAAAGTCTGTCTCTAGCAGCCCAGGAACAGGTTGGGATCAGGACCCACTCCATCCCCTGCCGGTGAGGGATGGAAGGCGAGGGCAAGGCTCTACCCATCTGACTGGTATCCCCTTCATTGGACAAGACTGATCGGCCTCCCCTGGCTCCAAAACTTTGAGATGAGGCTGTTTTTTCTTTTTTTAATCTTTGGAGCTCCAGCTGCTAGCACAGTTCCTGGCATGTTTTTTGTGAATAAGATTATGAATTGGACATTTCTGAGCTCTGCTGCATTTATCCAGAGACTCGTTCACGTGTTAGAATTAGCTTGGTGGGTGGAGATGGGGCCTTGAGAAGACGGGGGCAGGGGAAGGGGCGCGGGCGGGGGTGGTGGGGTGGCGGGTGGCAGGCCAGAAAAAGAAAAAAAAAGAATTTGCTTAGACAGTCCAAGGTTACTTGTAATTACTTCTGCTCTCTGAGCATAACTGATGAATTATAAGCATCCATATGTTTGAATGCAAGGTGGTAAGATGCATTTGTAATGCTTTATCTTGTTTTGTCTTTCTTTCAGGATTTAGTTGAAGGGTCAACACCGGGCCAACCTACTGAAAGTGAGGTAGGAAACCCAAATGTTGTTTTTCATTTCCTTCTGTAACACTTTCCCCAAATATAGATATTGTGTGGCAATTCCCTTTGAGAATTCAATAATGGTTTTCAGCAGGCCAAGCAACCATGCTGTGGCCTGTGATTACCCGGAGTGAGGGGCTGTATTTACCTCCCACTTGGTCCCTACTGGGACCAGTTCACCTCCACAGGGCAGGTGCTTTCTGAGGTGCTTTGTTACTAGCCCTCTTCTTGGTCCTTTCTTGGAAGTAGAATGCTAAATGTCAGAGCTAAGCACAAGGTTCCCTGCCTTGGAGCTGCATGGTGTATGGACTGTGGGACAGACTTGGGGAGAGGAGATGCAAAGCTCTCTCCCCTCTTGTCTAGCATGCCAGGAACTTGGCACCTATCTGCCCTGCACTTCAGTATGGACATGCTTTTCTATTGACATATCCCACATGACCCCAAATCAGAGTTTTCTGTGCTGTTTGTGATGATCCACCATCCTGCCACACATTCCCCAAGCAAGCACCTTGCCGTGCCTTCAGAATTGCAATAGAGCTGGGCTCGGTGGCTCAGCCTGTAATCCCTTTGGGAGGCTGAGGTGAGTGGATTGCCTGAGCCCGTGTGTTCGAGACCCGCCTGGGAAACTTGGTGAGACCTCATTTCTATAATAAATCAAAAAATCAGCCGGGCGTGGTAGCGCGTGCCTATAATTCTGGCTACTCAGAAGGCTGAGGCGGAAGGATCACCAGATCCCCAGCAGGTCAAGGCTGCGGTGGCCGGGAGTGGCCACTGCACTCCAGTCTGGACGACAGAGTGAGACTCCAACTCAAAAAAAAAAAAAAAAAAAAAAGTTCTTCCTTTTTGCCCAAATGTCCCATTTTTTCAACATGGTGTTTTACCTTTTTTCAAGACCTCGGTTCAGTCTTATAACCTGGATGTCTAGCTGCCTTTGTTTGTTTTTGCTTTTTTGTTTACTTGCTTTTTTCTGTCTTAAAATTCTATGGATAAGGTCATTGTTTTCCCAATTTCCTAGAGACATGGAGGTCTGTAATGTTAGTAGTGCTTACCTCACACAGCTCATGACCAGTTTTTCTCATTGGATTTGACCTGCTAGAAGGCAGGCATTGAGGTGTTCTTCATTTTTATGTCATTAAGGACTGGCACAGGCTAAGTGCTCAATAAATGTTTGCTGAGATACAATAAAAGCTTTAAGGACCACTGTCATGAGAAGGTTATTGTTCCATACCAAATACTCTTAGATTGCTTTGCCTTTTGAGTTATTGAACCTACTTTTTATGGGTTTTTTTCTCTTCTCTTCCTACTTATCTG
>NW_007259742.1:653464-655127 GCF_000164805.1 Carlito syrichta
GGTTGCGGTGGCCGGGAGCGGCCACTGCATTCCAGTCTGGGCAACACAGTGAGACTCCAACTCAAAAAAAAAAGACTCAAGAATCCATTTATTGGGAGCAATAGCCCCTGTATCCAGGTCCTTTCCATAATCCCAGGCGAGGCCCAAGGCTGGGTCTGGATTCATAGTTACCTTGCTCCTCATTCCACTGACTGAGCAGCTATGTTCTTGTTCTTTAGCAAATGAATAAGACAGGCCAGGCATGGTGGCTCATGCCTATAATCCCAGCACTTTGGGAGGCCGAGGTGAGAGGATTGCCTAAGCCCACAGGTTTAAGACTAGCCTGGGCAACTTGGTAAGACCTCATCTCTATTAAAAAAAAAAAAAAAATTAGCTGGGCATGGTGGCACATGCCTGTAGTTCCAGCTACTTGAAAAACTGAGACGGAAGGATCCCCTGAGCCCAGCAGGTTGAGGCTGTGGTGGCCATGAATATGCCACTGCACTCCAGCCTGGGTGACAGAGTGAGACTCAAAAAAAAAAAAAGAAAGAAAAAGAAAAGAAAAGAAAATGAGTAAGATTCAGTCTCCAGCCTCAAAGGCTTACTGGCTGAGAAGTGAAGGTCAGTATTTTTTTTTAAAGTTACAGGCTGGGCACAGTAGCTCACACCCATAATCCCAGCACTTTGGGAGGCTGAAGGGAGAGGATTGCCTGAACTCACAGGTTTGAGACCAGCCTGGGAAACTTGGCGAGACTTCATCTCTACAATTAATCAAAATATCAGCTGGGTGTGTTGGCATATGCCGATAGTTCCAGCTACCTGGAAGGCTGAGGCAGAAGGATCACCCGAGCTCAGCAAGTCCACTGCACTCTAGCCTGGGTGACAGAGTGAGACTCCAACTCAAAAAAAAAACAACAATGAAGTTCAGAAAATTAAAAATATAAATACTTTCTATTTGCCAGGTTTGACATAAGAAACAAAAAAAGTTCAGATACATTCTATAATATGAATGAACATTAAAAATAATTCTTTTGGAAAATTACTCAGGAGTGGAATTGCTAGTCATGCAGTAGGTGTTTATTGAACATTATTAGAAACAGCCATATAGTTTCAAAGTATGGTAGTTGGATCATTTCACACTCCCACCTATCTCATTTGTTTTCATATCTGTTTTATAACATACATAATATATTAGTATAGTAGAATACATTGACAGTTATAAGTAAATATATATATTATTGAGATGCATGATCAAAGCATTTTCACAGACAGGGATTCCTAAACAAAGCAGCCCCATGGCTTGGGTCTGGGGAGAGTTGATATTGATGAGGACCTTGTATTCATTTCATAGGGCTGCCATAACAAACTACCACAAATCCAGTGGCTTAAAACAGCAGAAAAAGCTGGGCTCGGTGGCTCAGCCTGTAATCCCCCACCTTTGGGAGGCTGAGGTGAGTGAATTGCCTGAGCCCACGGGTTTGAGACCCGCCTGGCGAGACCTCATCTCTACAATAAATAAAAAAATTAGCTGGGCGTGGTAGCGTGCGCCTGTAGTTTCAGCTACTTGGAAGGCTGAGGTGGAAGGATCGCTGGAGCCCAGCAGGTGGAGGCTGCAGTGGCTGGGAGTGGCCACTGCACTCCAGTCTGGGTGACAGAGTGAGACTCCAACTCTAAAAAAAAAAAA
>NW_007259742.1:655181-663486 GCF_000164805.1 Carlito syrichta
TATATATGTAAACCAGCAGAAATGTATTGTCTCAGAGTTCTGGAACCGAGAAGTCCAAAATCAAGGTGTCACCAGGGCCATGCTCCCTCTGCAGGCTCCTGGGAAGAAACCTTCTTTTCTCCTCTTTTTCTGTTGGTACTAGGTTTTTCTTGGCTTGGGACAGCAGAGCTCTAATCACTGCCTCTGTCTTCATATGACCTCCTTTTTCTCCCTTCTCTTCCATCTCTTATCAAGACACTTGTCTGTATGTAGGGCTCATGTTGGTAATCCGGGATGATCTTATCTTGAGATCCTTAACTTGATTACATAAGCAAAGACCTTTTTTTCAAATAAGGTCACATTCACAAGTTCTCAGGGTTAGAATATGGACATATGTTTTGAGGGCTCAATTTAACCCACTACTAGCAGAAGGAATGGGGAGAAGAGGTTGTATTCAGAAGGGTTTGTAGATTTGATTTGTTTGTTTTGTTTTATCTGTTCTTGAGACACATTATAGGTAGAACTGATAGGGTTTGATAACAGATCAGATGAAAATGTGGTACATATACATGATGGAATATTACACAGGCATAAAGAAGAACAAAATTGTGAACTTTGCAGCAACATGGATGGACTTAGAGTCTATAATACTGAGTGATCTATCACAGAAACAAAGAACTGAGTACCACATGTTCTCACTCTTAAGTGGACCTTGAACAATTATCATAATACTATAAGAAAGGAATTGGAAGTAGTGGGAAACTGCCAGGCGGGGAGGGTACTGGCAGTAGTGGGAAACTGCCAGGAGAGTGGGAGCACACCTCATGAACAAGGATACCTGCATAATGAACATTTGTATACCTAACCCTGAATTGTACCCCTCATCTCTAAAATTAAAAATTAAAAAAAAAAACCAAACAGATCAGACGTGGGACCCATGGGAGTGGAAGGGGTCCAGGTTTCCCATGGGGGTGATTGGGGAGATGATTCTTTGTGGAACACTTCCTAGATGCCATCATGGTATCCTTTCTCATTTTATTCTGTTTTCTGCTCAAATGTCACATCCTCAGAAAGGCTTTCCTTGTCCATCTTGTCTAAGATGATATCCTCACCCTTAATGTGTTCAACCTATGCATCAGTTAGATTTGTCTGGACAGTAACAGAAAACCCCAAAATGGGTACACACATTGGAATTTTATTATTTTCTCAAATTTTAGAAATCTAGAGGTAGTCCATGTGGTGACAGGGACACAGGATCCTTCTATTTCATTTTGTTGCTTTGTTTTGTGTGTTCCCATTCCCAAGTTCATCTCATAACTCAGGACAGCTGCTGGATTTCCAGCCAGTCTGTCTGTATTTCAGTCAGCAGGAAGGAGGAAAGGAGGAGAGGTAAAGAGAAGCAAGAGCTACAGAAGAGCTGTGTGTCTTAAGAGAGGCTCCCGGATGCCACCAGAACAGAAGCTCCATTCTCACTTTCATCTCTGGTCAGAACCTGGTCACATGACCACATCTAGAAGCAGAGGAGGCTGGAAATGGAGTCTTTATTCTGGGGGACCTGAATTCAGCTAAAAAATGGAGTGTTGGTTAGCTTATTAGGACAAAGGGGAAGTGGTTACTGTGGGACATAGCTCTGTTGGCTGCGCCGGTTTTATTCTTCTCTAGTGCCTGACCTAATGTATATTTACACTTGATCTTAGCCAAAAGGCTGAGAAGTGATCCTAATGTATATTTAATTAGTGATTTGTTTACTGTCTGTCTCTCCCCAACAGAACATGGGCAGGGACTCTGTCTTGTTCACCATCACATTTCCAGTGACTAGGAAAGTACAAGGTGGATTAATTAGGGATTCACAAATATTTGTTGAGTGAATCAATGACAAGGTGGGGAATTGGGAGGAAAGAGTAAGTTTAAGAAGGTGAGAGCAGCCGGGCTCGGTGGCTCAGCCTGTAATCCCGCACCTTGGGAGGCTGAGGTGAGTGGATTGTCTGAGCCCGCGGGTTCGAGACCCACCTGGGCAGTGAGACCTCATCTCTACAATAAATCAAAAAAAATTATCCGGGCGTGGTAGCGCGCGCCTATAATTCCGGCTACTCGGAAGGCTGAAGCGGAAGGATCGCTGGAGCCCAGCAGGCGAGGCTGCGGTGGCCGGAAGCGGCCACTGCACTCCAGTCTGGGCAACCGAGTGAGACTCCAACTCAAAAAAAAGAAGGTTAGAGCTGGTCTCCCTGACTCAGCCTGTAATCCCACGCCTTGGAAGGCTGAGGTGAGTGGATTGCCTGAGCCCGCGGGTTCGAGACCCGCCTGGGCAATTTAGACCTCATCTCTACAATAAATAAAAAAATTAGCTGGGTGTGGTAGCGTGCACCTGTAGTTCCAGCTATTTGGAAGGCTGAGGCGGAGGGATGGCCGGAGCCTAGCAGGTCAAGGCTACGGTAGCAGGGAGCGGCCACTGCACTCCAGTCTGGGCAACAGAGTGAGACTCCAACTCAAAAAAAAACCAAGAGGGTTCGGCCAGGTGCGGTGGCTCAAGCCTGTAATCCCAGCACTTTGGGAGGCCAAGGCTAGAGGATTGCCTGGGCCCAGGGATTTGAGACCAGCCTGCGCAACTTGGTGAGACCTCATCTCTACAATAAATCCAAAAATTAACTGGAACACATCTATAGTTCCAGTTACTTGGAAGGCTGAGGCAGAAGGATTGTTTGAGCCCAGCAGGTTGGCCACTGTGAGCGTGCCACTGCGCTCCAGCCTGGGCGACAGAGTGAGACCCCAACTAAAAAAAAAAAAAGAAGAAGCCGGGCTCGGTGGCTCAGCCTGTAATCCTTCGCCTTTGGGAGGCTGAGGTGAGTGGATTGCCTGAGCCCGCAGGTTCGAGACCCGCCTGGACAGGCGAGACCTCATCTCTACAATAAATCAAAAAATTAGCCGGGCGTGGTAGTGTGCACCTGTAGTTCCAGCTACTTGGAAGGCTGAGGCAGAAGGATCGCCAGAGCCCAGCAGGTCGAGGTTGTGGTGGCCAGGTGCGGCCACTGCACTCCAGTCTGGGCGACAGTGAGACTTCAACTCAAAAAAAAAAAAAGAAAAAAAGAAGAAGTTTGGGTGTGGTGGTTCACATCTGTAATCCCAGCACTTTGGGAGGCCAAGGTGAGAGGATAACTTGAGCCCAGGACTTTGAAACCAACGTAGGCAACATAGTGAGACCTCATCTCTATAAAAATTAAAAAATTAGCCTGGCATGGTGGTGCACACTTGTAGTTCCAGCTACTTGGGAGGCTGAGGTGGAAGGATTGCCTGAGCCCAGGAGGTCGCGGCTGTGGTGAATTGGGATTGTGCCACTGCATTCTAGCCTGGGTGACAGAGTGAGACTCTGATTCAAAAGATATTAACAATAATAAGATGACTGTAATGGGAGACATCGAGTTTCAGCTCCCTGTAGGACACAGAAGAGCTGGTGCTCACAGTCAGTTCGAAATACAGGTCAGGAGCTCAGGAGAGAAATGAGGCCAAAGTTACTTTATTTTTTGAGTCAGGGTTTCACTCTGTCACCCAGGTTGGTGTGCAGTGGCATGATCACAGCTACTTCAGCCTCAACTTCCTGGGCTCAGGTGATCCTTCCACCTCAGCCTTCCAAGTAGCTGGAACTATGGGCAAGGGCCACCATGCCTGGCTAATTTTTTGATTTGTTGTAGAGACGAGGTTTCGCCAAGTTGTCCAGGCTGGGCTCAAACCCGTGGGCTCAGGCAATCCTCTCACCTTGCCCTCCCAAAGTGCTGGGACTATCGGCATGAATCATGCCCAGCCTATTTTAAAATTTTTTTGTAGAGAAGAGGTCTTTCTATGTTGTCTAGGTTGGTTTTGAACTCCTGGGCTCAAGTGATCCTGTCACCTTGACCTCCCAAAGTGCTGGAATTACAGACATGAACCACCAAGTCTGGCCCTCAAAGTTCTTGACAAGAGTGATTCTTTGGGAAGGGCACTTTGGGAGAGACCTACGGAAAACAGTGAGAGAGAGGAGACATGTTAGCAGCTCAGCGGAGTCAGCCCAAGTCATATACCCCACCCCCACCTCAATGGGAGGGGTAACACCTTCCCTACCCCCGTGACGCCCCCTCTTGTCTTGCAGATCTACCTCTGCTTGGTTTGAGACTGCTGTTTATAAGGAAGCTCAGCTGGGTGCAGTAGCTCACACCTGTAATCCCATTACTTTAAGAGGTGGAGGCGAGAGGATTGCCTGAGCCCAGGGGTTTGACGTCATCCTGGGCAAATTGGGAGATCTCGTCTACAATAAATCATAAAATTAATTGGGTACCAGGTGCGGTGGCTGAAGTCTGCAATCCCAGCACTTTGGGAGGCTGAGATGAGAGGACTGCCTGAGTCCAGGGGTTTGAGATCAGCCTGGACAACTTGGTGATACCTCGTCTCTAAAATAAATCAAAGAAATTAGCCGTGTGTGGTGGCATGCGCCTATAGTTCCAGGTACTTGGAAGGTTGAAGCGAAAGGATCATCTGAGTCCAGCAGGTCAGGCTGCGGTGGCTATGAGTGTGCCACTAAAGCCCCACACATATATATGTATATAAATATATATTAATTTCTTATAAAGGCTCATATATATATATATGGAGAGAGAGAGAGAGAGAGAGAGAGAGAGAGAGAGAGGCTCTGTAGAGCCGGGACCCACTTGCCATGCTTCATAAATCTAACCAAGGGCCATGACTTACTTGGTCCCCTTCTCAGTGCAGGTGCTTGGACCCATCTATGACTGAGGTTTCACTCGGGCTGAGTAAAATAAGAGAAATAAGGACAAGATGGCAAAATAAATATTTAACCTTGTTGGAATGACATAGTGGGCTGAAGACAGACAGTTGCTGTGTGACCTTGGGGAAGTCACTTTCACATTCCCGTGACTCTGTTTTTTCATCTATAAAATGGGGCTATTTTATACTCGTATTAGTAATTGGGCTCAGTGGCTCAGCCTGTAATCCCATGCCTTTGGGAGGCTGAGGTGAGTGGATTGCCCGAGCCTGCGGGTTTGAGACCTGGGCAGGTGAGACCTCATCTCTACAATAAATCAAAAAAATTTAGGCCGGGCGTGGTAGTGCGCGCCTGTAGTTCCAGCTGCTTGGAAGGCTGAGCGGAATGATCGCCGGAGCCCAGCAGGTCGAGGCTGCGGTGGCCGGGAGCGGCCACTGCATTCCAGTATGGGCGACAGAGTGAGACTCCAACTCAAAAAAAAAAAAAGAATTCAGGCTGGATGGAGTGGTTCACACCTGTCATCTCAGCTCTTTTGGCAGGATCACTTGAGGCTGATGTTGTAGAAGCCCAAAAATTAAGTACCCTCATGCACAATAAGCAAAACACTGACACATCAGCAATTAGGAGCAGAGAAAGGTTTATTTAATTTGGCCAGTGTCAAGGTGGGCAGAGCAAACTCTCAAATCTGATCTGCCTTCGAACATAACTAGAGGCTTTTATGGATAAGGTAGGTGCACGGGATGTGAGATCCCCGATGGTTGCATCCCTTGGCTGATCAAACTTTTGGACACTATCACGGAGGTCGTATGGCCAAAGGATTATTGTCCTTTTTGTGAGTTTGTTTGTTTGTCTTAGATTGGAAAATATGATTTATTTAGAAAGTAAATTAAAGAGCCGGGCTTGGTGGCTCAGCCTGTAATCCCGTGCCTTTGGGAGGCTGAGGTGAGTGGATTGCCCGAGCCTGCGGGTTTGAGACCTGGGCAGGTGAGACCTCATCTCCACAATAAAAAAAAAAAAAAAATTAGCCGGGCGTGGTAGCGCATGCCTGTAATTCCGGCTCCTCGAAGTGGAGGCGGAAGGATCCCGGAGTCCAGCAGGTCGAGGCTGCGGTGGCCGGGAGTGGCCACTGCACCCCAGTCTGGGCGACAGAGTGAGACTTCAACTAAAAAAAAAAATTAAAGAGAGAGAGAGAGAGAGAGATATGATTTGCCTCCCCAAGGTAGGGGAGGGGGCCAAAGCTAGGAAACATGGTGGCCATAGCTTGCAGAGCCACGTGGCCAGACCATAGCTTAGCAAAGCAAGGCCTTGTTTTTTTTTTTTGAGACAAGGTCTTTGCTCTGTAGCCCAGGCTGGAGTGCAGTGAACCAATCATAGCTCACTGCGACCTTGAATTGCTGGGTTCAAATGATCCTCCTGCCTCAGCCTCTGAGTAGCTAGGACTACAGGTACATTCCACAATGCCTGGCTAATTTTTTGAATTTTTTTGTAGAGACAGGAGACGGGTGGGGAGGTCTCACTATGTTGCCCAGCTGGTCTTGAATTCCTGGGCTCAAGCAGTCCTCCCATCTTAGCTTCCCAAACCAGTGGGATTACAGAGGTGAGCTGCCATACTGGACCTATTGTTCTTCAAAACAAAAACAAGTTCATTAATCTTTCAGGTTGCCTCTGGGGGTTAGGATATAAAGTTAATCAATTATTAGTGACTACCCTTTACCAAAATGACTACATGCAAGCAATCATGCATGGAAGAAGAACAAAGAGAAAGGAAAATAAGTAAAACAAACAACCTATGATTTTTATTATACAGGCTTGGTAATACCAGGAGTTCAAGACCAAGTTGGACTGCATAGCAAGACTCCCATCTTTACAAAAAACACAAAAAATTAGCCAAGTGTGGTGGTGTGCCTGTAGTCTTAGCTACTTGAGAGGCTGAGGCAGAAGGATTGCTTCAGCCTAGGAGTTTGAGGCTGAAGTGAGCTATGATTGTGCCACTGCACTCTAGTCTGGGAAACAGAGTGAGACCCCAGTTCTTTTTGTTTTGTTTTTTTGTTTTTTTTGAGTTGGAGTCTCACTCTGTCGCCCAGACTGAAGTACAGTGGCCGGTCCTGGCCACCGCAACCTCGACCTGCTGGGCTCCAGCAATCCTTCCGCCTCAGCCTTCCAAGTAGCTGGAACTACAGGTACGTGCTACCACGCCCGGCTAATTTTTTGATTTATTGTAGAGATGAGGTCTCGCCAATTTGCCCAGGCGGATCTTGAACCCACGGGCTCAGGCAATCACCTCGGCCTCCCAAAGTGCTGGAATTACAGGCTGAGCCACCGAGCCCAGCCTGAGACCCTATTTCTAAGAAATCAAACTAATAAAAATTTTAGGCTGGGTGTGGTGGCTCATGCCTGTAATCCCAGCACTTTGGGAGGTGGAGGCAAGAGGACTGCCTGAGCCTAGGGGTACGAGACCATTGTGGGCAACTTGGCAAGACCTGTCTCTATAATAATAATAATAAAATTAGCCGGGCATGGTGGCTCAGGGTCAAAGGCAAAAGGCTTCCAGCTACTTGGAAGGCTGAGGCATAAGGATCACCTAAGCCCAGCAGGTTGAAACTGCAGTGGCCGTGATCATGCCACTGCACTCCAGCCTGGGTGACAGAGTGAGACACCAACTCAAGAAAAATTCATAATAGTCATAATAAAAGAATTTAGGGCTGGGCACAGTGACTGATGCCTATAATCTCAGCACTTTGGAGGCCGAGGTGAGAGGATTGCCTGAGTACATGGGTTTGAGACCAGCCTGGGCAACTTGATGAGACCTCATCTCTACAATAGATCAAAAAATTAGCCGGGAGGTGGCGTGTGCCTGTAATTCCAGCTACTTGGAAGGCAGAGGCAGAAAGATTGCCTGAGCCCAGCAGGCAGAGGCTGCGGTGGCCGGGAGTGTGCCACTGCACTCCAGTCTGGGCAACAGAGTGAGACTCCAATTTAAAAAAAAAAAAGGTTTAGAACAATACCTGGTATATAGTAAATATAAGCCCTAGTAAATACTAAGCCCTATTATTGTTATAAAGACAAATGTATTTAGTTTACATTAGCAACTGTTATTTTTAATTTTCTGGGTTAAAATATCTTTTGTTGTTGTTGTTGTTTTTTGAAAGCAGTCTCACTTTGTTACCTAGGCTGTTGTGCAATGCCACGCTCTTGGCCACTGCAGCCTCTACCTGCTTGGCTCAAGTGATCCTTTCTCCTCAGCCTTCCAAGTAGCTGGAACCACAGGTGTGCGCCATCACACCCTGCTAATTTTTTTGATTTAGAGATGAAGTCTCACCAAGTTGCCCAGGTTGGTCTTGAACCCCTGGATTCAGGCAGTCCTCTTGCCTCTGCCTCCTAAAGTGCTGGGATTACAGGCATGAGCTACTGTACTCAGTTTAAAATATCTTTTCCTTTAGAAAATGATGGTAATAGGAGATTAAAATTATATCTTAAAAAAGATCCTTTCCAGCCGGCCTTGGTGGCTCAGCCTGTAATCCCGCGCCTTGGGAGGCTGAGGTGAGTGGATTGCCTGAGCCCATGGATTCGAGACCC
>NW_007259742.1:663506-665591 GCF_000164805.1 Carlito syrichta
ACCCCAACCCAAAAAAAAAAAAAAAAAAAAAAAAAAGATCCTGTCCTAGCAAAACAAAAAGTCAATACCCATTTTTTTGTTTTTTGTGTATGTTTAACTTGCCAGCTTGTGAAATCTCATGGCCTAGGAACCCTGCCTAAGCGTTGACATGGACTCTGTGTGAGCATTTCTTAGCATATCTTGGTGTAAATTCTACGGGTAGCATTGAGGACCTTTTCTGGCCTCTGTGGTTGTCTGTGGGTGCTGGGAGAACCATCCCAGGAAACTCAGGGCAACCCACAAGGTGACTTGAGATTGGCAGGAGCTGGTCTAAAGCCTGGGAAGCCCTCAGCAATCTGGTTAACTCTTCCTCCTCCAGCTCTAGGAGATTTGTCAGGGTCAAAGGCAATTAAATGAGGATGGGATGCCTAGAAAGTGGCAGTGTGGAACTGGGCTTCTCCTTGGCCCTCCTGAGGGACTGTCATTCCCATGGGGGGTAGAAGCCTCTGTAGGCACCAAGGGAAAACTTTCCCTTTGCCCTCTGAAGATTCACTGACAAAAATCAACTGACCAAAGGCAGATTAATAAGAGAAAAGGTAGTTGGGCTTGGTGGCTCAGCCTGTAATCCCAGCACTTGGGAGGTTGAGGTGAGTGGATTGCCTGAGCCCACGGGTTCGAGACCTGCCTGGGCAACTTGGCGAGACCTCATCTCTACAATAAATCAAAAATTAGCCGGGTGTGGTAGCACGTGCCTGTAGTTCCAGCTACTTGGAAGGCTGAGGCAGAAGTATCGCTGGAGTCCAGCAGGTCGAGGCTGCGATGGCCGGGAGCAGCCACTGCACTCCAGTCTGGGCAATGGACTGAGACTCCAACTCAAAAAAAAGAGAAAAGGCTTACAAACTGATTAGCATGCTCAGGAGAACCACAGGGTGACTAATTACTCCAAGACTTCAATGGGGTACAGAACTTTATATGGTCTTTTTTTCAGAGGGGATGGGGGTGGGGCGGGGAGGCAGAGAATATAGGTAATTCCGTTGAGGGCAATATACTATTATGGGGAGAATGAAGGGATCAGGGATCAAAGATTAACTTGTAAATGGTCCTCTTCAGAAATTTTTTTTTGAGTTGTAGTCTCACTCTGTTGCCAAAGCTGGAGTGCAGTGGCACACTGCTCACTACCACTGCAGCCTTGACCTGCCGGGCTCAGGCGATCCTTCCACTTCAGTCGTCCAAGTAGCTGGGTCCACAGACATGCACCACCACGCCTGGCTAATTTTTTGATTTATTGTGGAGACGAGGTATCGCCAAGTTGCCCAGGCTGGTCTTGAAACTGTGGGCTCAAGCACTCCTCTCGTCTCCGCCTCCCACTGCACCTGGTCTCTTCCGAAACTGAATCAGCCTGAGAGACAGACATTATTTTGTCTGTTCAGGTGTGGTTATATTCTTCAGTCTTTTCTCAATAGATAATGAAATAACAGGGAGGGGAAGAAAAACTTTTGTTCTTCTTTCATTCTTTTTGTAGATAGGGGAAATGTCTCTTCCAGTGTCTGTTGATCTTTAAGGGACTTTAATTCAAATATTCATTATACCAAGGAACCATATTTTGGGGTAGATTATTCCGGTTTCCTTCACTTCCCTGGGACAGAAGCTGAGAAAGGTGTCCCTGGCTCTCTGTGAGTGGAGGTGAACAGGCCAGGACAAACAGAAACATAGTAAGGGGTGGGTAAGCAGGCAGGGAGCTTTGTAATACCCAAGAGAATTTGGGATTGGATGAAACAAAAAAGGCACCCAGGAGACAAGATTCAGGTGCGAGATTTAAATCTTACACTCAAGGCACTGCTCTCTCCTCACCCTAATCCTGGCCCTAATACCTGAGGCCTTTTGCAGGTAAATTCTAATCCTTAGGAGCTGAGAACCGAAATGCCTTACAGGGGCCCAGTCAGCAGTGTCAGTAAGTAATTGGGCTGGGCGCAGTGGCTCATGCCTGTAATCCCCAGCACCTTGGGAGGCGGAGGCAAGAGGGTTACCTGAGCTCAGGAGTTCGACACCAACCTTGGGCTACTTGGCTAGACCTTGTCCCTAAAAAAAAATTTTTTTTTTTGAGTT
>NW_007259742.1:665875-671104 GCF_000164805.1 Carlito syrichta
CCAGGCAGGTCTCGAACCCACGGGCTCAGGCAATCCACTCACCTCAGCCTCCCAAAGGCGAGGGATTACAGGCTGAGCCACCGAGCCCGGCTAAAAATTTTTTTTTTAATTAGCCGGGCATGGTGGTGTGTGTCTGCAGTTCCAGCTACTTGGAAGGCTGAGACAGGAGGATCATCTGAGCCCAGCAATTTGAGGCTGCGGTGGCCATGAACATGTCTCTGCACTCTAGCCTGGGCAACAGAGTGAGACTGAATCAATCAATCAACCAATCAATCATTCATCCATCAAGTGGGCCAAATATGATGTCACTGTATTAATTGGCAGTTGCTGATGTATTGGCCCTGTTATGGTGTTAGAAGGCAGAACTTTGGGCAAATGAAAGAGGAAATAAAGCCGGGCTCGGTGGAGAAATCGCCTTTGGCATCGTCCAAGAGAGGCTGCTAAAAACATTATGGGATTATGGATTAATTCATTTTAGAATTTTTTCCAGATGCTTCCATGGAAAGTTAGGGTCTAAGTCAGTGGTTCTCATTACCAGCAGTGCCTGAATTTCACCTGGGGAACTTGTAGAAAGTGATATTTAGAGGTCAAGCATCCAGCACTTTGGGAAGCTGAGGTGGGAAGATCACTTGGGCCTGGGAATTTGAGGCTGCAGTGAACTATGATCACACTACTGTGCTCCAGACTGGGCAACAGAACAAGACCGAGTCTCTTTTTTTTTTGAGTTGGAGTCTCACTCTGTCATCCAGGCATGCTCATGTACAGTACAGTGGCATGCTCACGACTTCTGCAGCCTTGACCTGCTAGGTTCAGGCGATCCTTCCACCACAGCCTTCCATGTAGCTGGAACTACAGGTGTGCTCCACCACACCTGGCTAATTTTTTTATTTATTATAGAGACGAGGTCTTGCCAAGTTGCCCAGGCTGGTCTTGAACCCCTGGACTCAGGCAATCCTCTTGTCTCCACCTCCCAAAGTGCTGGGATTATAGACGTAAGCCACCGTGCCCAAGATCCAGCCTCTCAAAAAAAAAAAAAAAATTTGTGTGTAAGAGTTTTCTGAAGTGGAGCAAAATTTAAACAAAAACAAAAGAAAGTGAGGTTTGGACTGCATTTAAGATCAATTCAGTCTCTGGGGTGGGGTTTGGGCATCAACACCTATGAATCTCCGGGTGACTTTTTGTACAGCCAGGTTGAAAGCCACTGATCCAACTAATAAAAACTCTAGGGCAGGACCGGCTGTGCATGACAGTTTCACAGTGTCAGGATTCCAAGATGCTCCAGTGGTTTGGGTACTGGCCTTAATTTTTCTTTTCTCTCTATTTTTGGGACCGTAAGCCAGCTCTATAACTTTCATACTCTCATTGTTGATTAAGTGCAGATAACGATATTTGCCCTTCTAACCACACCAGGCTGTTATCAGGAGAAATGAGGCAATAAATGAGAAATTGCTCTGTAAACTCTCAATGTTACACAAACATCGTTGCTATTATGAGTGTGCTCCCAAGTGCTAGAGGTACAGCTTTTATATGTTGGAGATCATTTCTCAAGTAGTCTTCCTATTGCCATGGTTCACATGGGAATTGGCACAGACAGTCTCAGAACGCAGCCTACCTTGTCTTATAGGCAGATGTGTTCTGTGAGGCAGCAGCTTGGTGCTCTCTGGTCCCCCACACCCTAATTTGTACAAGAGAACCACAGTAAATGAACAGAGAATTCAGGAGACTTGAGGGAAAGGGGAGGGCCATCTGGAGGGGGAGGGAACTGAGGACTCCCTGTGGGTTGAAGGTCCAGGGAGGAAATGTCAAGGGGGCTTAGCTGGGATCTAAGAGCTATGGAACAGCAACAGAAGCAGAATAATAAGGAAATGCATGAGGTGATCATTGGTACAATAGAGAGGGGACACAGCAGTGCAGCATGGGCTCACAGCCTCAGGAAGCTGTCTGATTGGGACAGATAGGACCAGCTGCTCAGAAGACAGTCACCCATATCAGGCAGGCGGTCATGACTCAGTGCTACTTATCTGCGGCCCAGGCTGCATGAGGGGTAGGGTGGGATGGACAGAGCACTGGCTGGGCATCGGGACTGGGTTTGAGCCCCAGTTTCAAACTCTACTACAGCCTGACACTGGGCAAGATGGCCCACCTGCTGCAGTTCAGGTTTCTGGTCTGTCAAGAAGAATCTGGGTGCTTATCTAGATGGACTCTGAGCACAGTCAGAGTTTGCCCTGTGGAAGTGCTGAGACCTGGGAGCCTGGGGTGAGTTGGGGAAGGTGGGCAAGCCGGGCCTTGATGAGAGGGGACACTGGGTCAGGTGATGGTGAGTGGAGAAGGCAAGGCAAGCGAGGGCGTGTGAGCAGGGCACAAATGGAAAGGACTTGCTGGGGGCAGAGGACAGTGGGAAGCGGCCAGGGTGGAGGAAGAGATAAGTGGGAGAGTGGAGTCAGATTACAGAAGGCCTCAGAAACCAGACAGAGATGCTTAAATTGGCTCTTTCCGGAAGGAGGGGGCCATGAAGGGATTTGGGGCAGGGTCATGATGTGATTAGGTTGCTTTTTAGCAGGATTAATGTGGCCTGGCTCTCAGAACCACTTGGATGGCAGAAAGCCAGGAACCAGAGAGGATAGCTTAGAAGACTCTTGTAATATTTCTGGCACAGGGGGATGAGGTCTGGGAATTGGAAGGCGGCAGTGGGTCAGGTCTAGAGACAGATCTCAGGAAATATTGATAGTTCTTGGGGCCTGGTTGCATGCAGGGGCTGGGGGAGGAGTGAGTCACCTTGAAAAGCAGCTTCTCTCACAAAGGCCAGGGAAGAGAAAGCATCTTCAGTCTTCTTGTCTGCAAACTAAACATCTCAGCCAGCTATCTGGAACCTCAGTTTCTCACTTACTCCAGCTCAGACAGGAGTTGTAATGGGGGTGGTGGTGGGCATGCATGATGATACCAGCTGGAAACTGGGTTAAGGGCCATGTTCCTGATCATGTACTGGGCTCACTCGACCTGCTGAGTGCCAGGCCCTGGGCTGGTATGGGAGACAGAGCAATTAGCAAAACACAGTCCTCCATCCTCAAGGAACTTCCAGCCTTGTGAGCTTGGCAGGTTTCTAGGACTTAAATCAAGGGGCACTTGAGAATAACCATCTTGCTCTCATTCACTCAATTTTGCTTTATGGTTACATAGTGTAAGTGTTTGATGTGTGCCAGAAAATCTCTCTGAGCTGATTTCTAATTATTAACTAGGAGCAAATCCAGGTTTTGTGGGGCTTGAAGTTTAAATAATTTGGGGAACTCTCTTTGAAACAAAGAATTCAAATATAATTATACAAATACAAAATTGCTAGGCCTTCCCAGGGCTTAGAAAGGTGGGAATGCAAATGAGAGGCCCTGAAGCCTTAACCTCATTAGTTTCCCAGTCACTATGATAATATCTTCAGTTTATTAACTGTATATTATGTGCAGATATTTTATTTATAGTATTTCATAGTAACTGAAGACATGGAGGTGGGCATTGGTGTCTTCATCTCAAGGATGAGAAAACAGTCTCAGTTGATTCAGGATGTCCCTCTACATAGGCCATAGGCAGTAGGTGGGGACTGTGATCTGGTCAGAAGGCTCTGGCCTCAGGACTGCATCTAGGTTTTTCCTTTCTGTTGGTGATGGCAGCTGTCAGGCCTCTGGAGTGCCTCAGGAGGGCTGTCCTGAACCTACATCATCTCTCCTCTGATTTATTTGTTTATATTTATTTTTAATTTTTGAATTGGAGTCTCACTCTCTTGCCTAGGCTGGAGGGCAGTCCACCGCAGCCTCGACCTGCTGGGCTCAGGTGATCCTTCTGCCTCAGCCTTCCAAGTAGCTGGAGCCCCCATACCCTGCTAATTTTTCTTGATTTATCGTAGAGACAAGGTCTCTCCAAGTTGCCCAGGCTGGTCTCAAACCCCTGGGCTCAGGCAATCCTCTAGCCTCAGCCTCCCAAAGTGCTGGGATTACAGGCCTGAGCCACGGCGCCCGGCCTCTCCTCTGATTTAACTGTATTTTTCTAGGCCTGACCAAGGGCCAGGGGCTCCCAGGATCAAGGGTTGGGGTGGAGGTGGGCAGGTTGGACTCTGGCCATCAGAAGGCACCAAATGGTGCAGCCTTGGTTCCAGGAACATGGCCTATTTCGGCAGAGGGGGTTACATACAACTAAGACGACAGCAAACCCTAGGGGTGAACGCTGGCTTTGCAGACACACAGATACAAGCTCTAATCTTGGATCTATAATTTACTGGCTGTGTAAAGTCCAGCAAGACTGAGGTCTCATTGAGCCTTGGTGTCCCTACCTGTTGAATCAGAATATGAGTCACTTGTTCGTATGTCATGTAAGGCTCCTGGAGGCTTCCAGCACACAGAAGCAATTGATCTAAGAATCCTAAAGTTGCTATTTTCCTAGTAGCAATTCCCCCATGTCTCCCACACCGCCCCCACCTTGGAGCTGAACGGTTTTCTAGGGATCCCTTCAACTCCACCTAACTTCCTCTGGGGAAGTGAAAAAGACGGCATCTGTGAGGGGTGGCTGAACTGTGCTCCAAATCCCAAAGGGCCTGGATGCCCAAAAGCAATAGGAAGTCCGGAGGCTGGTGACAGGCCGGGGCCTGCGGCTCAAGTCCCGCCCAGAGGGCGTGCGCTCTTAGGGAGAGACGTAGGAGACGGTGACTCAGGGGCGGGCACTTTGGGGTGTCGCTCTGGGTTTAGCAATACGAATCTGCCAGCCACAGATTAGGCGGGGCGGGCTGGGAGGGGCTGATGCATTACCTTTGAGGATCCAGGTAGGGCGCTGCACTCAGCCCCTGGATCCGCGAGAGCCGGCCGGCGGGAGGACCCGGGTGCGAGGACTGCGTAGCCTCCGGGCTCCCGCTTCCGCTCGCTTTCCACGCCCACCTCTGCAAGCCCCCCTCCCGGCGCCTCTTCACCCGCGGGACTCCGAGGGCTAGCCCTCATTTCCAAGGAATGGGACCGCCCCCTCCTCCCTGAGCTCCCCGTCCCACAGCGAGCCCTCTGGGCTGTCCCGGCCTAGCTGTCCCGGCCTACCTCCAGCCCGCGCCCCGCGCCGCCCCGTTTGCGCCCCCACGCCCTGTCCCGGTGCCGCCACGCGTGACGGTGCGCGCCGCAGGGCATCTTCGCCCCGCGCCGGCTCGCTACGTGGGGGACGTGCAGGGTGATGCCGGGTTGGGGGGTTTTCGCAGCGCCCCCCGCC
>NW_007259742.1:671208-677859 GCF_000164805.1 Carlito syrichta
GAGGAAAGACCCGCCGCACGCCTGCCGCCCCGCGCCCCCGACCGCCAGCATGATCGCCGCGCAGCTCCTTGCCTATTACTTCACGGAGCTCAAGGATGACCAAGTCAAAAAGGTGAGGCTCCGCTTGCGCCGCCGCAGGCGCCGTGGCCGCAGCCTTGCGTTCCGGCATCCGCTCGCCGCCGCCGCCTCCATCCTCTCGCGCCCGGCCTTCCTCAGGCCGGCGTCTGGTTGGACTGCAGGGCGCGGGGCACGGCTTCGCCCTTCGGTTCTCCCCGGCATCGTCAGTGTCTCTGTGTGCGTCCGTGTTGGGCAGCGGGGCCGAGGGCGGAAGACCCCCGAGCCTGGGCTGCTTGCTGCAGTGTCCTTGAAACGGGCCGTGGATGTCAGATAGGCCCCGGGTCGTACGGGGAGGTGGCCGGGTGGGAGCCGGTGGACCCATCAGCAGGGCCTGTTTGGGAGGGTCTGAGCGCCGTGGGCAGAGGTGTGATCACGGAGATGCTGGGGAGGTGAGCGAGCAGCAGGCGGGGGTGCTGGCTGGAGGCCAGGCATCCCATATTTGGGGTTCCCGGAGGAGGGCGTCGGGTGTCCCGGAGAAGCTGTCACCGGTTTCTCTCAGCTGTTGCAGCTGCTCGTTAATCTGAGGACGTGGTGACCCGCCTGGCTTCCCGGAACGGGGAGGGGCACGGAGGCCACCGGAAACTTTGCCCATAGGCCTCAAGTCTGGAGCGGCACGTCTGAATGGAATTTTTTATTCCTCTTAAGCTGTAGTTTCCAGCCAGCCCAGGAGCTCAAATACGATACTTTGGTCGTTTGAGTCGGAGGGTGATCTTGACGCTTATACCTGCAGCATGCATGTTCTTGCACTTAGACGCATCCTCCTACCCTGACATGTCTGGGGTAAAATACCTTCTGCTGGCCGGTCTTAGAGATGTGTCTATCCCTTATGCCAGCTCTGCTACCATAGTTTTAAGAAACAGTCTCAGCTGTAGGGAAAGACGCCCATTTTATCAGTGCCACATCTGGCACAGGCTTTCCACCCATCCATCCCGGTGTGGTGACATTGTATTGGCGGTTAGTTGGGATGGACTAACAAAGTCATCCTGACTTTGGAGTTCAGACAGAGTGCTATCTACAGGTGAGTGGCAGAAGTAACAGGCCTTGATGTTATCCCTTGCAAGCCACGGGGTGTTCCATACTTCTTTCTCTTCACCTAAGACGACTCTCTCATCTGGCACCATAGGAAACAGGTCCACTGAGGACAGCGACCTCATCAAGGTCACCTAGAGAGTTAGAGGCAGAGCCAGGGCGGATCCAGGTCTCCCAGCTTCACCCGGAAACTTGATGGGCTCCTCCTAGAAGTCAGCTGAGGGGGAGGTGCTGAGAGACAAAGTGCCTGGGAATGCTTCTGTGATCCTGGATCTTGGGCTGGGTGGGACCGAGGAGTGAGGTAGTTGGGAGGTAGGCTTGGGAATGGGATTTGCCACCATCCTTCATGGCCCTTGCAGCAGCTCTGGGGTTGTACATGCCCCTGTGGAGCTCTCTGGAACTGACCTCGGAGCTGTGCGTGCCACTGCCTACATTCATGAGTTTTCTTCAATGGTGTTTTGCATCACTGATGTCCTTCCCACTGGAGCGGGAGACAGTCCTCTCAGCATGGCAGGGTATGCCCAGAACAGGCCTTCTGAAGCCAAGAGAAGTTTACTGTCCTCCTGCACGTGGTGTCCTCTAAGCTCAAGACAGCAGACTGCTGGGGTGGGGGGAAGCGGTGGATGACCTTGTAAACTTCCAGCATCCATACCCACCACCATCTCTGTGACTGCTGGCTACTCACAGGTGGTGGCCTCTAGAGGCAGAGTTGGGCTGATGTTTGGACTGCCCTCAGTGGGACCTCTGTTTTCTTGGACACACTGTGTCTAGTGTGGCCCCAGAGCTCCCCAATTGCTGCACATGCCGGATGTACATCTATTGATGCATATTCTATCCACCAGTCCCTGTGGCATTTGAGTGTGTGACTGTTCATTCAAGTGACTCTTACATCCTTCTTCACTTTGAGATTGGGATTCTGATCTGCCCTCCTCTTACCCCTAGCCTTGCTGAAAGAGGGTCTTGACCAAAGCTTATACCAGATAATATTATTTGCCAAGAAGAATTTATAAAAAACAAGGTGGTTGCTTGCATCTCATCAAGGATGCCTTCTCTGGGTGGAGTATGTGGATTCCTACCAGAGATCACCTTGATCTGAATGGTGGGTTGTGTGGCACTGCTATCTGTGGACGTGGTCGCAGGAAGCTTCCTTGGCCTCCCGGGGACAGACAAATAGCAGGCACTTGCTCCAATGACCCAGTCAGCTTTCCCCCTTCTCAAGCATGCTAGGGGACCACACCTGCTCTCCTGGAACCCAGAACTTTTTAGAGACCAGCCCTTTCTAACCACCACTTACCTTGGGATGGGCTAGATGGGAGTGCAGGACTCCTTGTTCTTCCTGTGGAGCTGGGCCTTGTCTGCCACTCTTTGGGGACCTGGTGAGGATGATCCCTCCCCTCCCCATTGAGTGGGCGGCCATGATGATTCAGCCTTCAGGGTTCTGGAGACAGACCTAGCATCCCTCAGTAACCCTTATCCATCTTCTTGCCCTCTGGCCAGAGGCAGGAGGAGGGGAGGTGGGTACTGTGCTGGGGAAGTTTTGGGGATTACTCAAGACAGAATCCGAAGGCTATGATGAAAGGTGTCGTTTCTCTCCTCATTGCCTGTGAGGCACATCAATAATTCATCTCCATAAAGATATATCCGGGGTTGAAACAGTTCAAGTGTCCAACTTCCCAGCTTAGAACCCCATCTTCCAGACTGTATCTGCATAAGTGGGTTAATGGGTGCAGTGAAAAGGGTGTCCTGGCATTAGGCTGAGCTAAGCACAAAACACATATTTTCTTTTCACTCTGCTAGTGCTTGTAGGAGGAAAAGGAGGCATGGGTGTGCTTGCGAAGGATTCCATTCATCAGAACCCCAGACATCTGCTAGTTTTGCAGCTAGAGGCTGAGTCCTTTAACCTCTTCATAACTTTTAACATGCCTCTCCTCTCGTCAGCTTCTTCTGCTTGGTTTAGCATTAGGAACCTGGAGGAGGGTGAAGGATTGCATAGTGTTCTGTTTGTTTAAAAAAGGAAGATCGGGTGCAGGAAGGTCAGAACTTGGCCTTTAAAGAAAGATTAGACTTCCTTTCCTACGTGTTTGTCAGAATATGAGCAAACGCTGGTGGATTTTCTCTGGGGGTGTGGGCGTGGTTCCCATAACCCTAAGTGATTTCCATTAGTAGGTGAGCAAACTGGTGTGACTTGGCCAATGGCCGAACCCAAGTGTCCTTGGGTGCTTGGCCCAGGAAGACAGGGGAGAGTATACTTAGCAATTAAAGGGCGCTCAGGGTTCATTTCATCAGAACCCATGTGTCCCAGCTGCAAAAGCAAGCATTAAACAAAGCCTGTTCCTTGTTGTTCAGGGATGAGGATTAGAAGACCATGAAGTGTCTCGTACCCCTCTTAGTTCTGGTGTTGTACAAATATTCAGTGAGAGGTCCTTGGTGAGTCATTACTTCATAATCCCTCTCCAACATCTACCTTGTATGTTTCTAGGGTTTCTCTCTGACAGAAGCCCAGCACTTCGTCTGGGTGGATAATTTGGGAATGTTTTGAGGGAATAAACGGCAGGCGGGGTGGCTGTGAGGTGCTTTCACATCTGGCCATGCTGCGCCATACTCCCACGCTCCTCCTGTTCTCCAGAGAAGGCATGGGCAGCTTTCCCCTAAAAAGACTGGGCATGACTGGGGCTGTCACCGTGTGTGTCTACAGTCAGGGATTCCTGGTGGACAGAATTAGCCACTGGAGTCAGCTCTGAGCATGTCTGAGGAGGCCCCGGGGGAGACATTGGATAAAGAGGCAGCCATACACCTCTTCGACCAGGAATCAGGCGTGGCCAGACTGTGGCTTATTGATTTGTGGGCCTTTAGAATCAAATCTGATCACAGAAACTTCTTTAAAAACTGTTTGAATCCTTTATTATGTGTGGAGCACTGTGCTAGGCTGAAGTGACAGCTCTAACTAGGCAAAAATGGTCCCCATTCTCATGGCGCATAAATGATTATTTGCTGTGTTGCATGTGCAAAGCACGAGGGGGTTGTGGTCAGATGTTGGGTGGGACATCACTAGCCTAGCAACTGCTTACACCCAGGCTCTGATGTTAGCCCCTTAAGTGCTTTGGGAAGCAGTCCCCACCCACAGTCCTGAGACCTGGGGAATGTTCTTCTGGTTGGGGTAGCAGGACAGGTGCCCACTGCCTTCCAGCCTAATAAGCCTGAACAAAGTGGCTTCTTATGAAGCCACTTAATGTACACTGGGTTGTGTGCTTTGTATTTGATCTTAAAGAAAAATAAGTACATATTTTACTAATCAATAGGTTTTTATTTCTGTGAATAACATTGACTTCTGGTAAACAGTACAAATGGAGATTCTTTTTTCCTTTATTTCAATCACCTTGGGGTTACAAATAGTTCTTGGTTACGTGATTGCATTGTATAATGGCAAAGAAGTCTGGACTTTTAAGTGTCCCTACCATTCTCACCTGTGCAATTGTAGGTGATTTTTCGTTCCCTTCACCCCTTTCCCTTCCCCCTTCTGAGTCTCCATTATACCATTCTCTGTCTTTCAGATCTTTAGTTTAGCTCCCACTTACAAGTGGGAACATGTGGTGTTTGATTTTCTGTTCCTGTGTTAGTTCACATAGGATGATGTTCTCCAATTCCATCTAAATTGCTGCAAAAGATATTATGTCATTCTTTCTGATAGCTGAATAGTATTCCGTGTATATACCACATTTTCTTTTTTTTTTTTTTTTTTTTGAGTTGGTGTCTCACTCTGTCACCTCAACCTACTGGGTTTAGGAGATCCTTCAACCTCAACCTTCAAGTAGCTGGAACTACAGGGGTGTGCCACCACACCTGGCTAATTTTTTGATTTATTGTAGGGATGAGGTCTCGCCAAGTTGCCTAGGCTGGTCTGGAATCCCTGGACTCAGGCAATCATCTCACCTCTGCCTCCCAAAGTGCTGAGATTACAGGCGTGAGCCACCGTGCCCAACTATTTACCACATTTTCATTATCCACTGATGATTGATGGGCATTTAGGTTGATTCCACATCTCAAATGGAGGTATTATACTTATGAACTGTAAGGTGGAGTCAAATAGATAGTAACCAAATATGGTTTAGCTTTCTCTTTTGAATGGTTGGTTATCTCAGGGCATCCCAAAACCCTTCATGGGTGGCAGGGCAGATGTCAATTATATATAATTGAGATTACATTATAATTTTTTTTTTTTTTTTTGAGTTGGAGTCTTACTCCATCGCCCTGGCTGGAGTGCAGCGCTCACTCATGGCCACCCCAGCATCGACCTTCTGGGCTCTGGCTATCCTTCTGCCTCAGATGTCCAAGTAGCCGGAATTACAGGTGGTTAATTTTTTGATTTATTGTAGAGATGAGGTCTCACCAAGCTGCCTGGGCTGGTCTCGAACCTACGGGCTCGGGCAATGCACTCTCCTTGGCTTCCCAAAGTGCTGAGATTACAGGCTGAGCCACTGAGCCCGGCATAAATGTTTTATACACACAGATACGCCAACATATGTATCTGTGTGTTCATAGGGTCCTTCCAAAGCCTCTAGGAGATTGTCAGGACAGGAGGCATTCTTCCTGTACTTTCTAGTGCAGCTGCCTCCCCTGGGCCTTCTGTTGCCTGCTTTGTGTGCTGGACACAGAAGGCAGAAGATTCTGTTACCCATTTAGAAACAGACGGGTGGCCCACTGAGAGGAGATACTCCATTTTCTCAAGGTCAAAAGGAAATCAGGAATGGGATCCAGAGGCCCCTTCTTGCTCTCTCTGCTTCTTTAGGAGAAAAACCTGTCTTTGTCAATTTTAATAGTTTACCTTGGAACCTGTACTTTAATTCTCTGCTTTCACAAATCAATAAGTATAAGAGTTAATTAAAAAATATATATTTTTTTGTAGATATAGAATCTCACTGTGTAGCTCAGGCTGATCTCAAACTCTGGCCTCAAGTGATCCTCCTGCCTCGGTCTCTCAAAGTGCTGGATTATAGGAGTAAGCCACCTCACCCAGCCGAGTTAATTTTTTATTATGAGATATTTGAGGCACAAAAAAGAAAGTAGCGAAGTTAACACAAACACCTCTGTGTCTACTGCCTAGCTTGAGAAATTATAGATGCAATCACAGTTACATTACCGACACAGTTGAAACCCCTTCTCTGCCATATCTGATCCAACTGACTGCTTCTTCCTCCAGAGGTGACCTCTGTCCTGCATGTAGAATTTTTTATTTCTTTGCTTGTCTTTATATTTTTATGATATATACATGTGTCTATAAGCAGTATATAGTATTGCTTTATATGGTTTTAACTTTTTGTAATGGTGCTATACTGCATGTATTAAAGCAATATATGACACTGCTTTTTCTAGTTTTAAACTTTTAAAATGGTGCTGTATTGTATGTGTCCTGCAACTTTTTTTTTGTTTGCTTAGCGCAACATTATATTTTATTTTATTTTATTTTTTAATTTAATTTAATTTTTTTTTTTTTTTTTTTTTTTTTTT
>NW_007259742.1:678189-680961 GCF_000164805.1 Carlito syrichta
GATTGGAGTGCAATGGCCGCTCCCGGCCACCACAGCCTTGACCTGCTGGGCTCCGGTGATCCTTCTGCCTCAGCCTTCCAAGTAGCTGGCACTACAGGTGTGCGCTACCACACCCGGCTGATTTTTTTGATTTATTGTAGAGATGAGGTCTTGTCAAGTTTCCCAGGTGGGTCTCGAACCCGCGGGCTCAGGCAATCCACTCACCTCGGCCTCCCGAAGTGCTGGGATTACAGGCTGAGCCACCGAGCCCAGCCGCAACATTATATTTTAGAGATTTTTTTTTTTTTTTGAGTTGGAGTCTCACTCTGTCGCCCAGACTGGAGTGCAGTGGCCGCTCCCGGCCACCACAGCCTTGACCTGCTGGGCTCTGGCGATCCCTCTGCCTCAGCCTTCCAAGTAGCTGGAACTACAGGCGTGTGCTACCACGCTCGGCTAATTTTTTGACTTATTGTAGAGATGAGGTCTCACCAAGTTGCCCAGGCAGGTCTCGAACCCGTGGGCTCAGGCAATTCACTCACCTCAGCTTCCCAAAGCGCGGGAGTACAGGCTGAGCCACCGAGCCCTGCTTATGTGCAAGTTTAATAGAAACGTATTTAATGTAGTATAAATACTCCACAGTTAACTTATCCATTCTTTAGATGGACATTTGTGTTTCTTATGTTTCAAATGACAACTTGCTGCATGAACTTTCTCTTGAACAACTCCTTCGACACACAAGGGAGTTTCTCCAGGCTCTAAGCTATGTACCTAGGGCTGGAATTACCAGGTTGGAGGGGCAAGTGCATCTTCCTAGTTACAAGATTTTGTCAGGTTGTCATCCTTCATGGCCCATTCACATTCCTGCCAGAGTGTGTGCAGGTTGTCTTATGTTGCACGCCAACGCTCGGTACGATCAAACCTTACAAATTTGAAATAATTTTTAGAGTTTGTTTCCTTCCTCAGTCATTTCCATTCAGATCCCAGCATTCAAGCTTTGTTTAAAATTAGCCCATTTCCTAATTTACCTTATCAAACAGCTCTTGTTGCAAAGTCTCACTGAGTGAAGTTAATTGTTCCATCAACTGCTGCTTCTGAGACTTTTTGCACGACTAGGGAGGGGGGAGTAGATGCAAGAAAAGGCTTATGATGGCTCTCTGGGGCTCCTGGTACTCCAGGGCAACTCCGTTTGACTTTTCTGGGAATTCAGAAACACGTGTGGGCTTTTGCTTGTACACACTCTCTCTCTTCCTGGGTGGATCCTACCCCAGCAGGGCAGGCTTATCTGTCACTTAACGTGCACAGCTCTGTTCAGAGAAAACTCCAGCCGGCAGCCTCTTAGACTCTTCCCTAAAAGGAGAGGGTGGTTGTACCCCTGCGGCTAGGAAAACTGAAATGTGAAGTCGGCAGCTCAGCCCTTTGCAAACAGAAGCTGAGCTGTCCCTGTGTGAGGCAGAAAATGTCGGCTCACATTCATCTTGAGTCCAGGTCGATTACAGGATCCAGAAGCCGAGACCACGAGGGCCTTCCGGGGAAGGAGGCATCTGAAACCTACTAGGTGCCTGGCTTTCCTTTCTTCTCGCATGGGCCTCATTTAATCACTAGTAGTAGTAATACCAATCGAAGCCAGCATGGAATGCCTGCCACATTTATTGCCAGGTACTGTGCTAAGGCATCAGGAGTGCTAGTTGGTTCCATTTCCACAATGCCTGTGACGTGGGTGCGAGCGTGCTCCCCACTTGGGAATGAGGACCCCGAGGCTCCGACAGTGAACGGTAGAGCCAACATTCAGACTCATCAAGACTCATGGCAGAGGCCCTGCTTTTATTTTTATTTTTAAATTGAGTTATAATTCACCTATTATGAAACTTGCTGTTTTGCAGTGTACAATTCAGTGGTTTTCTAACACATTTACAGGGTTGTGTCATCGTCATCTCATTCCAAAATATTTCCATCACCCACAAACTCTGGACCCATTAGCAGTCACTCCCCCTTGCGCCCTCCACCTGGCTCCTGGCAACCACGAGCCTATTTTCTTTTGTATGAATTTGCCTCTTCTGGACAGTTCATACAAATGGCATCATACAAAAAAAAAAGGACGTTTTGTGTCTGGCCTCTTTCACTTTGCATCACGTGTTCAAGGTTCATCCGCACAGTAGCATGAATCAGTATTTCACTCCTTTTTCTTGCTGAATACTATTCCATTGTGTCTGTATACCACATGTTTATCCATTTTTCAGTTGACAGACATTTGCATTGTTTGCACCTTTTGGCTGTTATGAATAATGCTGCTGTGAGCCTTTGTGTGTGAATTTTTTGTGTAGATAGATGGGTATACATGTAGGAGTGGAATTCTTAGGTGAGTTCCTGCTATTAGCCACTTTGTGGGGTGGCATCATCTTCATTTAGGATTGAGAAAACTAGGCTGGGCAACGTAGCGAGACCTCATCTATACAAAAAGTAAAGAAAAATTAGCTGGGCATGTAGTCCCAGCTACTTGGGAGGCTGAGGCAGGAGAATTGCTTAAGCCCAGGAGGTTGAGACTGTGGTGAGATGTGATGGTGCCACTGCACTCTAGCCTGAGTGACAGAGTGGGATGCCAACTTAAAAGTAGAAATTAAAAAAAAATTATAAGCCGGGCTCGGTGGCTCAGCCTGTAATCCTGTGCCTTTGGGAGGCTGAGGTGAGTGGATTGCCTGAGCCCGCAGGTATGAGACCCGCCTGGGCAGCGAGACCTCATCTCTACAATAAATCAAAAAATCAGCCAGGCATGGTAACGCATGCCTATAATTCCGG
>NW_007259742.1:681051-682912 GCF_000164805.1 Carlito syrichta
AAAAAAAAAATTAGAAATGAGAAAACCAAGTTCCTCCACGTAGTGAGTTAATTCACCAATGACTATACAGCTCATGAGTGATAGGGACTGGAAAACTGCTTCCAGGTCCCTTGACTCAGAAACCCACGCTTTTTCCACCCTATATATAACTAACTCTCCTGAGATCTAAGGAGGGAAGGGCTAGGGTGGGGAGGGACAGAGGTGGGATGAAATCTTCCAGCCCTCCTCTCCCCCTTCTCCCGCCCCTCTCCAACACCAGAATACTGACTTACACCTCCTCATCCCCAGTTGCTCAGTGTTGAGTTCTTTCCACGTGGGAAGGAAATTGGTCCAGTAAGTCATTTATAGTGACAAGTTAGGGATTTGCCTTGTTTTTCAAAGCTCTTCCTATACTTTTTTCATTAGTTTCCTCTCTCCACCTTCTTGTTTGCATTTAAAAGAGGACCCCACCAAGGATCTTAACCTGTATGAAAACCCCCTGGTGCTCCCTGTAATGCTCACTCCAGCCTCTGCCTGGCTACAGTAACTGTTGATTTCACCAATTGATTAACATAGGGGGTTTGTCTTCAGCCATGTTATTTACCCAGACCTCATTTCTCTGATGTCTCCTGGTGCCTTTTTTTTTTTTTTTTTTTTCAAATTGAGAGGTTCTTTTAAATACAACCCAGAAACATTTTGTAAAGTATTAAAAATAGTAAAATCTTATATTTTTGAACACAACAAAAGCTAGTTTAATTTATGTATGTCAAATAACTTTCTTTTTTTCTTTTTATTATTATTTTTTATTATAAAGATGTGGAGTACAATTCAGGATTGCGTATACGAACATTGATTATGCTGGTACCCTTGTTGATGAGATATGCTCCTCCCTCCCCTAGCAGTTTCCCTCAACTGTCAATCCCACCCTCTCTCCCCTGACAGTTTCCCATTATTGCCATAAACTTTCTTATAGTATTATAATTGTTCAAGGTCCGCTTTTGAGTGAGAACATATGGTACTCTGTTCTTTGTTTCTGTGATAGATCAATGAGTATGATTGACTCCAAATCCATTCAAGTTGCTGCAAAGTCCATATGTTTGTCCTTCTTTATGGTTGCATAATATTCCATTGTGTATATGTACCACATTCTCTTCATCCAGTCCAGCTTCGATGGGCAACATGGTTGGTTCCATGTTTTTCTATTGTGAGTAGAGCTGCAATAAACATGTGTGTGCAGGTATCTTTTTTGTAGAATGATCTGAGTTCCTCTGGGTATATTCCCAGTAGAGGGTTTGCTGGGTCATATGGAAGGTCAATTTCTAGTTCTTTCAGAAATTGCCATACTGTCTTCCTAAGAGGTTGCACTAGTTTGCATTCCCATTTCCTGGTGCCTTCTAAGACCCTCTCTGGGTGGGTGGGCTGAGTGGAGTAGGAGACAGGCCACTGCTGTAATAAAGACACTACCTCACTTTTGCAAGGTTCTGTTCCTTTCACTAAACACTTGATTTAGTAAGATGCTTGATTTGGTTGAATCTGTCCAGGAAGCTTGGATGTAGGTATTTCTTCCTGCATATGAAAGGGTCAGGTGAGGTCCAGAAAGAGGAATAATTGTGACCTTGGTGACAAGAAAGCAGTAGGGCTGGGATGGGGACATAGGCCTCCCTGACATCAGCGGGCAGCTCTTGCGTGTGTGCAGACCCAGATCTGCGGTCTAGGGCTCCAGACTCCAAAACCACTGATGAGACTCAGAACACCCTACCCCAAAATGTGGTACCTTGGCTGGGTGCGGTGGCTCATGCCTATAATCCCAGCACTTTGGGAAGCCAAGGTGAGAGAATTGCCTGAGCCCATGGGTTCAAGACCAGCCTGGGCAACTTGGCAA
>NW_007259742.1:682932-684245 GCF_000164805.1 Carlito syrichta
AAAAAATTAGCTGGGCATGGTGGTACGTGCCTGTAGTTCCAGCTACTTGGAAGGCTGAGGTGGAAGGATCACTGGAGCCTAGCAGGTTGAGGCTGTGGCGGCCGTGAGTGTGCTGCTGCACTCCAGCCTGGGCAACAGAGTGAGACTCCAATTCAAAGAAAAAAAAACGTGGTACTTTGGCATTTGGGGAAATAGCAGAAACAGGAAGATCTGTCACCTTTTCCCTGCCCTTCTCCCCAGATGCAGGTCATATGATCCTCATTTAAGAGGACTCTACCCTGTACACAGATGAAAGGGACATCTTTATCTCTGAAGACACAGGGACACAGAAAAGAATTTGAACAAATAGGCCTTGTTAAGTTCCCTCCATTTATCACCATTAGATCATACTCACTTTGTCTAATCATACTTTTCCATGACTATCCACTTCGTTAAACTGGACATAAAAAAATACACAGGGACTGAGCACGGTGGCTCACACCTGTAATCCCTGCACTTTGGGAGGCTGAGGCAGGAGGATTGCTTGGACTCAGGAATTCAGCCTAGGCAACATAGCAAGCCCTTATCTCTGCCAAAAAAAAAATGTATATATATATTATATATATATAATCTGGTGCAACTCCTGGGCTCAAGTAGTCTTCCTGCTGAGCCACCGAGCCCAGCACACCTGTTATTTTTATTTATTTTCACCTGTTCTTTTTAAATGTGGCTACTATGATGGCTCATACCTGTAATCTCAGCATTTTGGGAGGTGGAGGTGAGATTGCCTGAATCCGGTGGTTTGAGGCCAGCCTGGGGAACTCATCTCTACAATAAATCAAAAAGTTAGCTGGGTGTAGTGATGCACACCTGTGGTTCCAGCTACTTGGAAGGCTGAGGTGGAAGGATCACTAGGGCCCAGCCGGTTGAGGCCGCGGTGGCTGTGAGCATGCCATTGCACTCTAGCCTGGGCAACAGAGTGAGACTCTGACTCAAAAAAAAAAAAAAATACGGCTACTAGAAAATGTAATATTAGTTCTGTTGCTCAGATTATCTTCCTCTTGGACAGTGCTCTGCTAGATGGTGAATTTTATGGCTTAGAAGCTTGGTCAGAGGCACTCTGCATTTAGAGTAGTGGGTTTCTGTGGGTGCCTGGGCCTCGGTGTCCTTATCTGCAGGCCTAGGAGGCTGATCTCAAAAGGAGTTGTGTATGGGGGGGAGGGGGATGGGATTAACAGTAGCAAATATCTGTCTGCGGATGGGAAAACACCTCTTATCAACAGAGTGTCTGAATGAAACATAATTGTACACCTAACCCTTAACTGTACCCCACA